>NC_135788.1:7042500-7315000 GCF_051106095.1 Pogona vitticeps
GCACAAGTTAAATTCCACCAGTGGCTTTGATGCTTCTGACTTGTGTGCTGCTGCATAATGAAAGCGAACAGAACTCTTAGATGTCAAGAGTCAGGTGTGTCCTGCAGGGCTCAGAGAGCAGGATCCCACCTTTACTAAGGGCAGGACTGGTTCCAGATGCGAAACATGCATTCTCCCAACAAGCTTCTGGATTGTTGTGGTGCTATTTTGTAGGGGGACTTTTTAAAAATAATCCTACTTCAGAGCCACCGGGATAGATGATTTGAAGCCCGTGATTTTAATCAAGTCCTTTCTAAACACAAATGGTGTGTTTGTGCTGAAGTTAAGGACATATTTATCAAAACAGCAAGAGAGATCCAACTCCGGATGAACCAATATAGCCTTTTTTCTTGCTTTGATATTGCAGGAAAAGGCTCAAATAAGGAGAGAAGAGAGAGCCAAGAGAAGAAAGCGATTAGAAGATATCAACTCCTTGAAGAGTATGGGTTACTCTGAGCGAGCTGCGAGAGAAGCTCTTCACGAGGCCAAAGGAAATCTTGAAGAAGCAGTTCAGGTAGATGCTTCCTCAAACTCCTTATTATGTGGGATGAAAACCTGCATTAATTGGAAACACTCTCTCCAGCAGTTGGTTCCTTATATTCTCTGGTCTTCATTGGACAGACAGTATTGCTGCACCTTTAGATTATTAAACATTATTATTATTGTTGTTGTTGTTCATGATGATGATGATGATGATGATGATGGTGATGATGATGATGATGATGATGATGATAATAATAATAATAATAATAATAATAATAATAATAATAATAATAATAATAATAATAATAATAATAATAATAATAATAATAATAATAATAATAAAAAAGCCACATTTCTCCCAACAAGGGACCCACAGCAGCTCACAACATTAAAATTCACACAATTTAAAAACACAATAAGTTAAATATTAAAAGATAAATTAATATATGATTTAAAATACAATTAAAAGATAAAAACATAAAAATGTGGAAAATATTAAAATTATCTGCTGAAATGGGGTTCAGGGATTCAGTTATAACTGTTAAAAGCCTGCCTGAAGAGATGGGTCTTTAGCTTTTTTTCAAACGGATAAAAGGGAAGGGGCCCTCCTGATCTCCCAAGGGAGAGCGTTCCATAGCCTGAGAGCTGCCACCGAGAAGGCCCTCCTCTCCCGTGTCCCCATCAGCTCTGCTTGTGCTGGCAATGGGACCGAGAGGAGGGCCTCCTCTGCTGATTTTATTATTATTATTAAATCTTAATCGCCAAGAAGGCGCCTATAGGGAGATACGGTCCTTCAGGTAGCCTGGACCCAAGCTGTAGAGGGCTTTAGAGGTAATGGCCAGCACTTTGAATTGGGCCCGGAAACAGACTGGTAGCCAGTGCAGTTCTTGTAACAGGTTCGTTATATGCTCCCTGTAGTCTGGCTGCAGAGTTTTGCACCAGCTGAAGTTTCCAAACCGTCTTCAAAGGCAACCCCACACAGAGCAAGTTACAGTAATCCAAACGGGATGTAACTAAGGCATATGTCACTGTAGCCAGATCCAACATCTTAAGGAACGAGCGCCACTGGCGCACCAGCAGATGCGCTCCTGGCCACTGCCGAGACCTGGGCATCCAAACTTAGGGATAAATCCAGGAGTACACCCCAGCTGCAGACCAGAGTCATGGTCAACTTGAACCTGCATTATATTGAAGCTTGATGCTGTGCAGAATTTAAACCTCTATCCATCAGGACCCAACAGAGTTCTTAAATCTTAACAAGTGGCAAACAGTTTTTCTGTTAGCGCCAGATTTGCAAACAGAACAAATGGATTTCAGCAGCACGATCACTGAGCAAATAAGGAAGTAGGAATGACAAGTTCCATTTTAACAGCATTTCTTTGCTGTTTTAGTCCTAGGAACAGAAGAATAGCTTATCAAGCCAAGAGCAGCGGATGTCCTAATTTTCCCTAGCAATTCTGTCCTGAGAATGGCTCACTGGGCACCTTGGGGGGGGGGGGGAGTCCTAGCTTCACATATAATATGTTTATAGAGTATGTGACAAAGAAAGGGCTCATGGACTTGTTGTGATAGTTTGGTGTGTAGCCACTGCTCTGGTGTGCAGCTGCCATTAAAAATATAGATTTCACACTGGGGATCCTTAGAAAAGCAGTTGAAAATCAGCAATATCGTAATTGCTTTATACAGACCTCTATGTACATATGATTGCTTGTGGTTTGCTCTAGATCATACTTGGCAACCCAAAATTGCTCCTGGCAGCTGACGATGATCCAGTGCCAGCAGACCAGTTTCAGGTTCCTCAAGAAAGTATCACTCAAGTAAGTGTAAAGCAGGATTTAGTATTATTCATTTTAAATCCCATTAACTTCCAGGGTGGCC
This sequence comes from Pogona vitticeps, assembly GCF_051106095.1. Classification (NCBI taxonomy): domain Eukaryota; kingdom Metazoa; phylum Chordata; class Lepidosauria; order Squamata; family Agamidae; genus Pogona; species Pogona vitticeps. The sequence continues at coordinate 7,044,901 of NC_135788.1, forward strand.
AATCAGTTTCTCCTGTCAGCATTTTTGAACATGCCTGTTTAGATGTCTGTTAGACAGACACTACACTTTTTGCTTTCTTTAAGGCAGAGGAGAGCAACCGGTCAGATGCATGGGCCCGGCCTTTCCTGCCATGAATCGCCCAGTTGCACTGACAGATTGCTGTCCAGAAGCCTTTGTCTCTCACCATAATGAGTCTATGTCGCCTGCCCATTTCTGAGTTGCTACTGCTGCTTTTTCCTCTGCGTACCTGGGAGAACAGAGCTTCCTGTTTCAATCTGGAATGTCTCAGGGGAGAAAAACATAACATGGTAGTAGTGGATGACATGCAAGGCTTCCCCCATGTGATCCACTCCCTACTAGATGTGACGAATTTCTACGTTAGACAAGATACTGTATAAGGGTTGGTCCAAAGACAGCGCTAAAATCAGCAGTTACTGTGAGCCAGTAACATGACCATAAATTTTTCACTATATTTTGGGGGCTGCTCTCTCTCTCTCTCTCTCTCTCTCTCTCTCTCTCTCTCTCTCTCTCTCTCTCTCTCTCTCTCTCTCTCTCTCTCTCTCTCTCTCTCTCTCACACACACACACACACACACACACACACACACACACACACACACACACGATAAACGTGTGGAGTGATAAAGGTGGGGAACCCCTTTTTGATTCCAGTTCAGCCGTAAGGTTTTGACCAACCTGATCTACCCAATATCTCCTTTCCTCCTGTCTTTGTTGCCTAGTTGGTGTACATGGGCTTTGCTCCAGAGATGGCTGAGCAAGCTTTGAAAATCTTCCGAGGCAACATTCAGCTGGCTGTGCAGACACTGGCCCATTATGGAGGGTCCCTGCCAGACGATCTGCAGACCTCTTTGGACGGCACAGCCACCTCAGATGAATCTTCGTCATCGAAAGACTCTCCGACTAGTTCTGCGGGTAAAAAATTAAAAGCAGCACACTGGCCAAAATCCTGTGGCTTAGTGTAAGAAGATTCATAACTTCCAGTCTGTTCCTAGGTAGCCCATTAGAAGTCCCCACTATGATTCTCGGGGCACGTGTACATGCACCAATCCAGGTGTGCACATGCCCTGGCACCCTCAAGGCTCACAACAGAGACTTTTTATTTGCTGTTTCCCACCATGATTCTCGGGGGGACATGTGCGTGCATCAAGCCAGGGTGTTCACGTGCCCCAGCACCCCCAAGGCTCACAACGGAGACTTTTTATTTGCTGCCGAGGAATAGACTGGCTTGCCTGTGCACCAGGTCCATTCTGGTCTGTAGAGAATGAAAGTTGCAAAGGTTCTTACACAAAGCAACAGGTCAGCCCTGAGAGGAAAAGATATTCTGGAGGAAGCGAGAGAATTCTGGTGCGTTTCTTTGGCACCCACCACCGGTCGTGTGTAGAGACACCCGTCATCCATGAGCAGATTGATTCCAGTGTACATGGTTATCTAACATGACTGAGCCAGTACACAGAGAGTTGGCATGTCAGCCAATGTGAAGTCAAAAATTATGCCAGCCTGCTCCGCTGTGGTGCCTTCCATTGGCCTTGTTGGCTGGGAACGATGGGAATTGTAGTCTTTGGGTTGGGGAAGCTGGCACTGTGCAGTGGACGTGTTTCAGACATCTGGCCTTGAATTCTTACAATACTCGTCTGTCTCCATCACTGCCAACTTCTCAGAACACCTACTTGTCCATATTCTTCATGTGCTTCCAGAAATGTCCTCCATTGGTTCAGCACTGAAAGTGATACATTGTTTTTTTGATGTACTTTTTATTCTGATACCTCAAGTCCTCTGAACATCAATCCCTTCATGTTTGATTCTCGTTTTATAAATATACATTATATACCAGACAAACATGCATACTGTGTAGGTGACCACTGATGTAAATCTCATTTCAAAAGCTACACTTACATTGACAGCATTCATAATATTTTTTCCAAATATGTATTTCCTCTGGACATATTCTTCCCTCCAGAATACCGTACATTTATCCCACTGTGTCATCAACAGAAACATGACATCATCCTGCTTCTTATGTTCAGAAATCACTAATAGTGTCATAAGCATTTTGTGCCATATGTTAGCTAATGGTAATTTGGGATTTTTCCAATATTTTGCAAATTGGCCTCCCTTCTTGGATTCTAAGCACTTCTGAAAGTGAATCTGATGTATTCATGTTCTCTGACTCGAAAAACCTTCCCCACCACACACGAACACACACACTGACACAAATCCAAATGTTGATGTAGAATATCATTAGAAGAGAACTAATTTTGCAGTGAAGACCTTACGTAAATCATTAAGCTCAGAAATAAAGTGTGATCCCATTTCTCAATTATTTCTAGGCGTTTCTGGGGCGTCAACTGATGAAGACATGGAAGTAGATGCTGTCAATGAAATCATAGAGGATATTCCAGAACATGAAGAAGATTATTTGGATCTAACTCTGGAAGAGGAAGAAGTTGTCATCAACGAATATCTCTCTTACGTACAGCATCTTCTGTTACAGTACAAGCTGCCAGACTGTTAAAGGCTGCAGTCCCAGTTACGTGGATCATTAGGTTTGGAGCTATTGCACAGATAAAATTGGTTGTATGTTCCACCAAAATCAGTGGGTAAAGTTAGTCAGGACTGACTTAAATGCAACTACAGTAATGTCAGCCAGGGCCTTGGACTTCTATACTTAGATTGCAGTACATCTGCTCCTGTCTCTTTTCTAGATGCCTTAAGTTCAATCAGTTCTAATTTCAAAGCATTGGTTTCTGTAAGATCTATTATTATTATATTATTGTAATCAAATTGTTATTACTGGAGAGTAATGGCAATTATAGAAGAAAAATATTTACAAATATTTTTATAGAGAGGTTCAAGATATATTGGTGTGAAATCAGCCTGTTTATTTAGTAGAGCAAATAAAAGTCCATTTTACATCCTTCCACAATACGAAGATTTCTTTTGGTTTCTTTTGGTTATAGTGAGTGGCAAAGATCTAGATGGGGTTTGGCATGCCATGTCACTGTACTTAACTATTTAGCCTCCCTCAAGCATTTTATTGCAGATTGGCTGAACAAAGACAGATTGAATTCTGAAGCAGTCACATGATGAAGCAGTCATGTGACTCTGTTTTCAGCTTGGAGTCTACCCACATCACAACATTGATGGTGTGATCTGGCCTTAGACCTCTCCGGATTGGATGGGAAACCTGCTTCCTATCGTCTTGGTGTGTGCACACTTTAGGTATTAGACCTGATGTGTTCAGTGTTTTTTGTTACAAATGTGTTTAGTGTGTTTGCAGTTGAAAATGCCATGCTGCAGCATAGTGAGGCTAAGGTACTACCGAGTAGCTTTCCTAAGGGGTAAGCCCGGTGAGTCATTGAGGTGAACATGAGACACCACACTTTATAGTAAGTAATACAGTCCTGACAATTTAGATCAGTGTCAGATATACCATCTTAGTTTCACACTATCTTTAAAAAAAAGTGGTTATCTCAGATCTTCTCAGAAACTTCGGTGTTGTTACACAGAAGTTGTTGCAACCAAACAGCATCCCCAGTGAGCATAAGGTTAAAACCTGCCTCTGAACCGCCCAAACACAAGTGAACCTTTCTCGCCATTAGAGGGCAGCAAAGGTTCACTGAGCATTGCCCGCTAGGTTGAGAAAGAACCCTGGCATTCTGACCCCTTCTAAGCGAGGTTCCTTGAAGGCTTGCAGTCAAGACAGGAGTAGAGAGCCCGTTGAGGGAGCATCTGCTAACATACAGCCAAACAAAACTAACAGTGACATCAACTAGTCGCCTTCTGGGTGATTCCAGGGAGATGTTTAAACTGGCTGCAAATGGTGTACACCCCATTGCAGAATTTTTTTGCTTTTCAAGAAAGGTGGTAGATATGGGTGCCCTCAAAGATCCCCAAAGCCCAGTCCTAACTGTCATTTCGAGTGGTGCTTGCCCATTTAGCATGTATTGATCGTTTTGAATTTGCTCCACAAAGAGGCAGAGAAACGGCCGCTCTCCTTTGCCACGGACTTGCCACTTGGCTGCGTTTCTGGTGAGAAGAAGATGAGGTGCTGGTTGATTACTTCCGTCTTTCATCTCTGTGACTTAAGCAGCCCTGCAAGCGTGACTCTATATTGTTTTGGCTGTATGGTCATACTGGTCCCCATTATGGAGCTGAAGGGTGTGTGTGTGTGTGTGAGAGAGAGAGAGAGAGACCGCTAACTGTGTCAGGAGTACCAGCTCAACAATTAGCCCTTTTTGGGGGAGGGCATTGTAGTTACGCTGTAAGTGATGTTTCAGGGTGTTCATATAAATGTTCGTATCAAGGCCGAGCCTCAGGATCTTGTATAGTAAGGTCCGAGCCTTGTTTAGGGAAAGAAAGCAGGATGCCACCTTATGCCATACATCCTCTGAACCATAAGGATTGGTCAGGCTATTTCTAGTTTTTAATCACAGATTTATGATCAGATACATGCCACCCTCCTAGATCTGGCTAGAAATACAAATCAGGTGGCTAAAAGCATAAGCGATGGTGACAGCAGCCACAAAATTAAAAGATGCCTTCTTCTTGGGAGGAAAGTGATGAGAAACCCTAGATAGCATCTTAAAAAGCAGAGACATCACCTTGCCAACAAAGGGCCGTGTATGGTTTTTCCAGTAGTGATGTATGGTAGTGAGAGCTGAACCATAAAGAAGGCTGACTGCCAAAGAATTGATGCTTTTGAATTGTGGTGCTGGAGGAGACTCTTGAGAAGTCCCCTGGACTGCAAGGTGAACAAAACTATCCATTCTGAAGGAAATCAACCCCAAGTGCTCCTTGGAAGGACAGATCCTGAAGCTGAGACTCTAATACTTTGGCCATCTCATGAGAAGAGAGGACTCCCTGGAAAAGCCCCTGATGTTGGGAAAGAGCGAAGGCAAGAGGAGAAGGGGATGACAGAGGACGAGATGGTTGGACAGTGTCACTGAAGCGACCAACATGCATTTGACCCAACTCTGGGAGGCAGTGGAAGACAGGAGGGCCTGGTGTGCTCTGGTCCATGGGGTTACGAAGAGTTGGACACAACTTAACAACTACACAACAAAAACAACAAAAGCATAAGCAGCTGAAATGAAGGATTTTGAACAAGGAAAGGAGACAACTTGAGGTCTCTATTGCATGTTGGAGTGAAGCTCAATAAAGCGCTAGGTAGACGGTGCAGGAATCCAGCACTGGGTGGACAGGGAATAGTGGGGCTTGGCTTGTGACTGACTACGTGTCAAATGCCACACAATGTGCTCTGCTTAGTAAGGTGATGAATTGAAATATTTTAACTGACCATGTCATGCAAAGGGTGATTCAAATCAGTGCATCCCTTTTTGCTACCATTGTGGGTTTTTTTCCCCCTGCTCGGGGGGGGGGGGCTTCTACTTTTTCAAGCTGGAATGATTCAAACAGGTTTTTTTTCTGTGTTATTCATTGTGATACACTCTTGTAAAGATGGGGGTGGGCATGTCTGGTGGTGATGTTTCAGTGACATAGGCAGTTGGATTGTGATGTCCAGAACCGGGGGAACATACCCACACCCGCATGTTTTCCTCTTTCCCAGTTGTCCTCCAAATTTTAATTTTTGGAAAACCTTACCTATATGAGATTAGCTCCAGATCACACTCTACCCTCTTATCACTGGGTCATCATTATTACTTTCCATGTTTACATCCCCATCAGTTCGTCATCAGGTCAACAGAGGTGGGACCCAGGGCAGGCAGGTCTGTAGCAAGAATGCAAATAAGTTTCACCTCCAAAGAGCTGAAGATATATTATGAGTGTGATCCTGCCCTTTTTTAAAACTGCCAGTTGCACCTGCTATAGCAACTGCCACTGTGTTGGCTCTCTAGTCTAGAGCAGTGGTTCTTAACCTTGGGTTACTCAGGTGTTTTTGGACTGCAACTTCCAGAAGCCTTCACCACCAGCTGTGCTGGCTGGGGTGTCTGGGAGCTGCAGTTCAAAAACACCTGAGTAACCCAGGGTTAAGAACCACTGGTCTAGATGCAGTGGTCCCCAACCTTGGGACTCCAGATGTTCGTGGACTTCAACTTCCAGAAATCCTGGCCAGCAGAGGTGGTGTTGAAGGCTTCTGGAAGTTTTAGTCCAAGAACATCTGGAGGCCCAAGGTTGAGGACCTCTAGTCGTAGAGGATGGATAGTGTGGTTCCTCAGATTCAGTATACTTGGCCACTGTATGCAACAGGGATGAGGGGCATGTGTATTAAGGGCTTCTATGTGCACTGATCCATGTCCATTCAGATGTTGAGAGGACCTGAGACTAGCAAAGGCTGTGCAAATTTGCTTTAACTCATGTTCAGGATATGTACAGTATATAAAGTAGAGGTGCGTCAATCTTAGACAAGAACTTAATGTTGTGTCCTAAAAGCTGCTTTATCTTGCCGTTTATCCCTGAATCCAAACATATTAGATTAAATTCTCTCTTATATGTTTGGCTATCTACATGCAAAATTTGTGCCAAGGCTCACAGAGTGTATATTACTGTATTCCTGTAGTAAATTTAAACGTAGCCATGCTGGTAGCTTTACTCATCCACACAACTCCTGAATCACAAGGTGACAGGGGGACCCATCGTGGACTAGCTTCCAGCTGTCTGTACAACAAATGTTCCCTTCATTGAATGATATCAATCTCATCTGGGGATAATTTTGGTATTTCTTGCTGTGCACACACACCTTACAATACAAGGATTACATAACACCAGGGATCACTTGTGTGTATGTGTGTTCCAAATGCCAACATCCCAAAGAACTCAGTGTTTAATAAAAACCCAGTTGCTAGTTATTATGACGAGGAAGATAGCCATGAGTTTAAAACTGTGTGAACAACAGACAATGAAATTTCAGAAGCCAGTAAGATGATTGCTGTGGTTAGCAGTCAGGGATTCTGGGTCCCCCACAACACTCTACCCCTTCCTTTGGAAAACCCATACAAATTAAATCCACAGCAGTTGTGTTGAGTATAATCATTAAGAGCCAACTGGATATGACATTATATTGCTTACTTTTCAAAATTATTTGTAATAAATGAGCAGCCTAGCACCCATGGGAACATTTTTCCACAATGAACTGTGGGGGAAGGAGGGGTAGGACGACCAGAGAAAATACAAAACGGCTAACAACCACCTCAGCCCAAGCTCTGCGCTGACCCATTTGCTGCTTACACAGAGACGCACCACGCAAGACAAAATGAAGCGCCATCATGACTACCATACCGATACAAACTTCAGAAGTCCCAGCTCATGGGTTTAAAGTAATCAGTCCACTCAGCACGTATTTGCAACTGGTGCTCCTTCAAGGGAAGAAACCCATCTGTCATAGCACGGCCTTTTCCTCACTATTGCCTCTTGCAGTCCAGAATGGGGTGTTTTGTGACTGGTCACAGGAAAGCCAAACACAAGCTTATTTTTCAGCTCCAGTTACCAAGGCACATCTGAGGAAATGGTGTTACAGAAAAAGAAAAGAAAAAAAAAGTCCAATGACATTCTACTTAATGGGCAAAATCTGGTTGGTGTAGTTATGTCAGTGTAAACCACATTCAATCATTAATTGAAATGAACTGAAAACTTCCAATCTGCCCTGTTCCAAGTTCCAAGCTTCTCCCCCCCCCCCGGCCCTCTTTTGCCCTGGGGAAACCACCGGGAGCCTTGAGATGGGGGAGGGAAGCTTTATAAAGTTTTAAAAAAACATTCCTGGATTGTAGCTGTCAAGATCAGGACTGCTGCTGGTGGTAAAGGTAAAGGTTCCCCTTGACAATTTTTGTCCAGTCGTGTTCGACTCTAGGGGGCGTTGCTCATCCCCGTTTCCAAGCCATAGAGCCAGCGTTTTGCCCGAAGATAATCTTCCATGGTCACATGGCCAGTGCGACTTAGACACGGAACGCTGTTACCTTCCCACCAAGGTGGTCCCTATTTATCTACTTGCATTTGCATACTTTCGAACCGCTAGGTTGGTGGTGCTGGTGATCTAGGAGCTATTTTTGAGTATTAAATGCTCCCCGTCCATGTCCTAAGGCTCCCAAGGCTTTTTCATGGCAAAAAGTGTCGGATATATTGCAACTTATACATGATGCTTTTGAGCTGGGAGCGACCTTTCTGGACTGGTGTGGATGTCAGTCATCTCTGTCGGAGCTAATAGTTCCCTCCCTGCCTGAGATTCTTTTGCCCACGTTTTTTCCCCCCAAAGTCAGGGTTCTGTCGGTGTCAGCCATGAAGTCCATCAGAAGTTAACAATTAGAGTGATGTGTTCTGTTAGTTATGCCACCAGTTAGTTAGATCCTGTTTCTGCCAGCCAGCCCAGTTGAACATGCTTAAATCCAGATCCAAACCACTTTGAATACGACCTAGAAACACTAAGCCAGGAGACCCCATTCTATCTGTACTCCTCTATGGGTTGGCTGCTTTTCCTTTCCTTCAGCTACTAGCAGCGGCAAGTTTGACTTCTGTTTGAATACCACATTTCTGGCGAGTCATCAGGTTTGTGAGCATTATGAAAGCTAATTAGCGTGGAAGCCATTAGTCCTGCATCTGTAATGTTGACAGCACCCCCCCCCCCAAAAAAAGCTGCCATTCCAGCTGGAAGGAATTGTGCAAGGATTTGCAATTCGCACAGCAGGAGGAATTGGCAGAAGCATGAGAATGTTGTAATCTGTTCAGCAACAGGAAAGGAAATAAAAGATGCATTCATGCACCCCTACAAGGAGGCAGAAAAACTGGCTGGAAGCCTCAAAAACATCACCACCACCCCACCATCCTGTCACTCCAGGGCTGGTGCTATTCACGTTAACCACATAACTTCACAGTGGGGCGTCTGAGCTGGGTGTTGCTCTTCTACATCCACTTCAAAGTATTGCCCATCATCCTTATTCACACAACACATAGGAAGACAGCCCTGTTTATTGGTAAACCCTCCAACAAAATTTAAGATTCTCTGAGGCAGCATAAGACTTCGAAATAGAGGAAACCGGCGGAGCTTGTATCGAAATCTTGCCATATATATATATGCTCGGTTCTTCCTAACAGAGATGGAGGAAATGTGGTCCTTCAACTTAACCTTGGATTACAACTCCCATCAACCATAGGCAGCACGAGGGCACAGATATGGTACGTCCCATTTGCTGTGACTATAATGCCATTTTTCTCCTCTAAGAAAATGGAGGTGGTGTCCAAAATGCAATTAGTGCAATTAGTCCAGGATTACCTGAGAATTTCACGATCATCTGGGACTTGAACCCAGGTTTTCAGAGACCTAGTCCCATATTCTAACTAGGCCACAACGCCAGTCAATGGGAGTTGTCATCCATCAGCAAACAAGAAGGCTACCTGTTCCCCACACCTGTCCTAGCAGGAGTGCTCCTCTTCAGGTTTCATGCCAGCCAAGCCCCTTATTTCAAAGACGGTACCAGCTGTAAGGTGCTTACAGAGAAGATTCCTAGGTTCCAGCTGAGGATGCTCAGGCCTCAGTGGTATGTTCTTGGACTACCCATCCCCACAACAAACACAGTACAGTGGTGCCTCGCAGAGACAAATTTAATTTGTTCCATGGTTAATGTTGTCTTGTGAAAAATTCGTCTTGCGAAACGCCTTTTCCCATAGGAGTGCATTGAAATCTAATTAATGCATTCCTATGGGCAAAAAGTCAGAACAAAGTTAAATTTTGTTTACAAAGGGTTTACTAAGTGCTCTTTAAAGCCATACACATTGTCCAGATGATTTTAAAAATTTCAATAAAAAAACTTTAACTTTTAAAGCATCATAAAAAACATTTAAAAATCAGCAAACATGAGGCATGAACAAAAAACGGAAAACACTCTTCTTGTGAAGCACGGCCGTAGGAACATTTGTTTTGCGAGTCATCAACCCCCATTGCCAAAACCATTTGTCTTGCATTTTTTGTCCTGCAAGGCATTTGTCTTGTGAGGCATCACTGTATTTCATTATACAGTATTTCTGCAAATCTTGTTCTGTTTTTGATCAGTCTAAGTCACCCTTTACTTCCTCAGTTGATATTACAAGGGATGTCCTTCACCGAAGGCCAAATTAGATCAACAAACATCCCTTTGACCTCGGTACTGGCTTCAAAGGGATGTGATCTATTATTTACCAATCCTGATCTCTCCTTATCGGTATGGTGATAAGCTATGACCTGGGTAACCCCTTAACCATTCTTTTCAGAGAAAAGGATTCTGAGTGTGACAAAGAGGAAGAGAAAGGCTGCCATCCTCTATGAGCAGAAACTGCAGGTAGGCATCAGATCTACCTGTATTACCTGGTAGCTAAGATACTCAAACCACATCTGTAGAGGAATATTCAACAAGGAATGAGGCAATCTCAAAGATCTCCCGTTTCCTTGCCACACCCTTAACGCTGATTCTGAAGCTTCTGTAAATAATTTTCTTCTCCATGTAAATATCTGAAGGCTCACTTTTGCTATGCCAGCAGAAGCCTGGCAGGGCTTGGGGTATGTCAGGGACTCCAAATTCGGAGCATTCCAACTCTACACGTAGGGTTGCCATCAAACTTTTATTTAGCACCAACACTATACAAACTTCCTCTATTAGCTGGGACTCAAACCCAGCCAGACTGAATTCAGCTTTATGTCCTTCTCTGTAAAAATATTTAATCATCCAAAGTCAAGCTCATTCAAACTTTCATGGGCAAATGGTTCCACTACTGTATGCAGTGAAGAAAACCACCAACAAGGGAAAATACACAAACTATTGAAGTCTTGGTTTCAGTGATACACTATGTTACAACAGTCTGCAATCTGAAAGGCATGTTTATGGCTCAGTGGTTATGCAAACAAATGTCCAAAGTTGGTGACGGTGGTGGGGAGAACTGAAAAGAGGTTCATCCCAAGGTCAAGAAGTTTAGGCCCTCAAAGAAATAGTGATCGTTCAAAGCTTTACCCTCTATTCCCTCTCCCTTCAATATGAAACTGCTCCCCACAGCAGCCTATCTGGCAGTATTTTTATAAATGTTACTTTTTTGGACTATAAGTCCCAGCATTCCCAATGACTCTGCTGGGCACTCAGTGTGGCTTGCCCTTTGTTTTGCACATTCTAGGTTGCACATCAGGTATCTTTACAGCAAGGGTTCATGTCTAGAAAAGGGCACCTTCTTGATTCCTACCTACCAAGGAGTGCGCCCACATCCCTTCCGCTTCTAACAGTGTGGTTCCACCATCAACACTATGCAAATTAGTACCAACCACCCTGCAATAGCATCTGGCACATCATATCCTTACAAGAATATGACCATCCACTAATATGGGAAAGAAGGAAAGTCTGGTCTTTCAAAAGCCAGGTTGTGTCTTCAACAGATGTCTACTGTGCACCAACCAGCAACCAGATATGGAATAGTATAAGTCTTGTGGGAAGGCGTGAATTTGAACACTTCCCCATGGGGCACAGAAGTTGCACCAAGACTGAACGCTTACCTGCACCCAGTCAGTGAACTGGTGAAAAGCTTGAAAGCAGCAGAAATCTGGGCCATTGCAGTTTGTTAGGAAGACAACACACTTGAACCAGGAGACAGCGTTTTATTTTGTATAATACAAAGGGTTTGTGGCTTTCAAACATGACTATCCTCCTCCTTCCAGATCTGTGTAGCTGGAGTAGGGGAGAGACTTTATACATAATCAGAGGTACTTATATTATTTCACATTCCAGGGTACAGACATGTAAAAACTGGTTTCAGCATCAAAACCTCCCTCAAATTATATTCTACTGGCTTCAAAAACAGGGTGGAGATGTATATGCGGTATTTAATTTAGGAAGGAGAAGGTCTGCTTCTTCATCTGTGTTTGAAGTCCTAGACAAGATTTGATACTAAAGGTATGCACACTGGTGTCCCCGGACTATAATTCCCAGAATGGCAGAAGAGTTGCAGTCCAAAAAAAGAGATCTCCACACTTATCTAGGCTTATCTGGTGCCAGGAGGTTTGGGTGATCAGCTGTGGTTTGGACAACGGAAATGAACTGTCACTGCTGGTCCATCTTCCATTTCTTCTCCCTCCATTTTCACTGTCTACACCTCCCTCCATGATGTGTACTGCATATAAACCTGAAATTCTGGGTAACACATCACACATTAGATCAGTGTTTCCCAAACTGGGGATTGCAAAGTGTTTTCTGGGGGTCACAGTTCGCTTTCTATGTGTAGCAGGCCTTGTTCAATAGTTTTTTTTCTTGACCTGTTGGACCAGGATATTAATGTTAACGTGTATGTATGAGAAACAGGCTCTTTAGGAGAGAAAGAAGCCTCTACTTTAAAAAAGAAAAGACTTTACCCCATTAAAATTTTTGCCTTTTTATGCAAATGTTGCACAGTTACTGGGTTATTATAAAAGGGGGTCTTCACTCAAAAGAGGTTGGGAACTGCTGCATTAAATGAAGTGGGCTAGAGTCCACAAAAGCTTAGGTTATAATAACCTCAGTCATTAAGGTGTTTGTTGTTTTGTCTTAAAAGAGTCATCCCACTCCTTCAAAGACACCTTCCTATACTCAGGTCAGTCCAAAGGACAGAAAACTAAATCTGGGGCCATCAAGCTAAGAGAAACTGACCCGGGAGGTCCTAGCTTGAAGAACAGCTCTTTCTGGACACATCGTGCTGGACTGAACCATGCAAGAGGGACGTAGAGGAACGTACAGGCAGCTCCAGGGGGACACCTGGTTCGTAGCTGACTCTGGTCTCATCAGATACAGTGTTTGTTTCTCTGCACTCTGTGACACCGAGGGTCTCTTATTGCCAAATGAGCATCCCTCTTACTGGGGTTTCTGTACACATTTACTTCTAAAACCCCACTTCTCTTTGTAAAAAAAAAAAAGTCTATTTTAAAGAAATGGCTCATAAATATTTCAAAACTGGGCACAAATAAGGGAAGAAATGCTCCGTTTGGGTGAGGCCTCTGTATCTTAAAATATCTTAAAACTGAAAACGAAGTCTCTGCAAAATGAAGACCAAACAATCTGAAGCTGGCAGTGGTTGGTTTTAGATTTTAGAGACAGGCCTTGAACCAGCACGTTGTTTTTTTACCTGCAGGATTAATGCTGACATCCAACACTTTTTTCTGGGTATCTCAACAGTAGCATCCACGCACAGTGCTGATCAGCAGGCAGTTCTTATCCTTTGCTGAAGCAATAATTAAAGATTTTGCATACTGATTGCGTTCAGTGGTATTTTCCTGCAGTATTGTATCAATATTCATTCACTTAACCATTGATCTAGCATGTTACACTTCACAAAAGTCTGTAAAACTGCTTCGAGGTGAGAGAAAAGGATTATGGACTGACTAATTGGGGCTCAGCTCAGCCATCCACCAGCCCATCAGTGCTATGCACAACGCTGGAAAAATGCACCCAATCTCCTCTGGGGAATTACATCTGCCTATAAGCAATGGATTGCTTTCGGTTCTAGTGCACAGCCACTGCTTTCTCCCCATGTGTCTCTGAATGTATCATGACATACTTTTCAAAGCAACATTTGAGGGAAAGTTCTCTTTCCATGTGAGAACGAGAGTGGTGTCATGGAGAGACTGATAGACTAGAATTCAAGAGATCTGGGTTCAAATCTCTGCTGAAAAAACTACCACAATAAAATCAGGGAATTACACGGATGTCCAACAAAGCAACAACATTTCCAAGTACTCATGAGATCTCTGCTACCTTCAGCAAGAGTCTGAATAGTAGTTAATTCGCTCCCAAACAGCAGTGAGAAAACAGTTCCAACAGCAGCTGTTGAGGATGCATTAAAGCTCATACAACGTGCGACCCACTGGAGTCAGAACCTGCAAATGTTATTTTTTTTCCAGACTCTATTCCATGACACTCTCAGCCAGCCTGGTCATTAGCCAGGCTGGCTGGTGGATTCTGGGAAATTTAGTCCACATAAATAACATGTACAAACTCTGAGTACGTTGGGCACAGTAGTCCACCAGCTGTGGACGTGCACTGCCAGGTCCTTGGCATCGCCAGGGCTTCCCCACACGGGCTGCATTTGGCCCGCTAGGTCACACATGGTTCCGGCACACCCTCTGCTGCTGGCAGAAAGCCGCCCATTCTCTGACCCTTGTCCATCCATCAGACGAGCTCCACGGCCTCCTGCTCCCCTCCGTTTTCCTGGTGCACCATGCACCCCACTTTGTTGTTGAAGAGGCGAGACAGGCTTCCCTTCGGAGAGCGCCTGCCCTGGAGAGACCTCTCCTTCCAGCGGCGCTTGTTCCGCTTGTAGATCTGCCGTATGTCCCAGATCCTCAGTGTGCCATCGTGGGAAGCTGTGTACAATAATTCATTGTGGATCTGGAACAACAGGGCCATGTTTAGGACAGCTCAGCATCACAGTAAACACAGAACAGTAGAAAAGCAAAAAAACCCCGTCCTTTGGCCTCGCCTATTTGTAGAGTACCTGCTGCCCCCCCATCCCTCTTATGCCTAGTTCCAGATGTCTTTACAGAAGGGCTGTGGAGAGGCTGGTTACACAGACAGAAGTATTCTCTCCTCTTTGTTGCTACACTGCCTGATCTATACATGCACCACAGCAAAGTAGAAATGATGGAGAGTCCAGGTGACAGGTTGAACTGCAGACTTGGGAGTCATTTCCATTTTCAGTACAGTGGTGCCTCGCATAGCGAGGTTAATCCGTTCCGGATTAACCTTCGCTATGCGAAAACATCGCTAAATGGTAATAAAAAAGCCATAGAAACGCATTGAACTTTGTTCAATGCGTTCCTATGGCTTGAAAACTCACCGTTAAGCGATGTTGTCCCATAGCGCCGCCATTTTCACGCCCTCGGTAAGCGAGGGCAGGGCGCGAAAATGCGGCGCAGACCTTCCGGCGGCCATTTTGGAACCGCCGATCAGCTGTTCTCCCGGCTTCGTTATGCGATATTCGCTAAGGGAAACGCTTAGCGAATATCGCAAAGCGAAAAACCTCCATAGGGGCCATTGCTGAGCGAATGCTCCAGCGATGGCCCAGAGCGCCCCGTTAAGCGATTTCATCGCTCAGCAAGGCGCTCGTTAAGCGAGGCACCACTGTACTTTTCTGCATACAAAAGCTACCTGCACACATAAAGCTAGTAAGTATAGGAAGAGATGGTTTAGAACCTTTCTCTCTAATACACTGGCAGGAGGGTGAATTAGGAAGATGGGCTACCTTAGAAAAGATGATCAGGCAAAATCCGAAGAAACGAAACAAAATAAAGACACGTGGTACCTTAAAGACTAACTAATATATTTTAATGTGAGCTTTCATGGACTGTAATAGTTAGTCTTTAAGGTGACACATGTTTTTGTCTTTGTTTTGTTTCTTCGGATTATGCCTGATACGTTTGCACGGACTAACAACGGCGACCTCTTCTAGAACTACCATTAGAAAAGACTGTTAATTAGTAGCTCCACATCTGTATAGTCTGAAGTGGTCTTATCAGCTTCCTCCCATCCCAGTGTATTGTCTCCGTTTCCTGCAATGAAGACGAAGCCTGTGTTGCCACAGCACAAGTAAGTTCTGGACTTCAGGCCCAGTTTAAATTAAGTCCTCTGGCCATTTGAAGCACTTGGTCTGAATGAGGAGTGGGATTTTATCTTTTCACAAATAGAAAACTGCAATATTGTTGGGACTTTGATGGGATTCTTTTCCTTCTGTGACCCTCCTCTTCTCACAATAAGCCCCTGTTCTCTTTCAGAACGCCCTCTGCATAAAGGCAGGTTGGTTCCTTTCAGCTTTCTCTTCCAGAGTATAATGAATGCGTGGCCTACGCACAAATCCATCCTACTCACTATGACTTCACTCTGCTGCCAGTATTAACATAGCTTAAATGCCTCTCTTACACATACATGACTGGCTGATGAGATGCCCACAGTGAGAAGTGGTTGGGGAAGGAGAAGGAGTCTACTCATTTAGAACGAAGACAGAATATTAGTGCAATCACAACGTGCGCCCTTTATCCTTGCCAGGTGTGAAATGGGGCAGAATAGCAAACACAGGAGGAAGAGCCAAGTCTAAACAGTCCACCCTACTCAGAGCGCTGTGAGATTTTCTCCCAGGTCAGCATGTACAGGATTGCAGCCTAAAACTGTGAGCTCAGCTTTTAAGCCAAACGCAACAGCAAATATGACCCTAATTTTATTTACACTGGATTGCTTTCATGCTCATCAATGGGACCAAGTCCACGACTAACTTAAATCTCCACAATCTAAGTAAGGCTAAATCTGGGTCCAACCCACTGAAAACCTTAAGTGATGATCAGCAAGTAATGTTTAACGGGGGCATGTGTTAAAATGCAGCAAAAGCTGAAGGGCAGGCGTTATTATTTGTACTTCCTGGCTCACTTCTGCAGGAGCCAGCCCGGGAGGAAAGACTTCTTGATTCACCTCCTCCATGAACTATAAACAGCAACAGAGGCTTTTGACCGAAAGCTCTTCACTGCTTTGTGCCTATGTCATTCCACAAATAATGGATGCCCTTTCCCCTTCTACAGAGCTTGGAGGCCTTTGTTTGGACTACAACCCCCAGAATCCCCCAGCCAGCACGGATGTCGTACTACCTGAGAGATTATACGGTCTAAATCTAACTAAAGGAGACCCAATTAAATAATGGGAAGTTGGTAAGTCAACACTTCACATAAGCTCTGTTGACTCAATGGGTTAACTGGAACGAACACTTTGAGTTATAGTCCAACAAAATAATTCTTCTAAGCTCTGTTCTTGCAGGAGCAGAGGGCTAACAAGCCTATGGCCTGTCTTTCCAAACCAGCAGTTGGGAAAGGTGCAGAAGAGAGGTAGAGTTCTGCTAAAACATCTTTTTAGGTTTATAAGAGGAAGGAATGACTTGAACAATCCTTTGCCTGCACCTTAACTCAGTGAAAGACTACATATGGATTGGGCATTATAGGCTGAGTAGTGGTAGGAAGCGCCAGAGGACTTTGCTGAACTGCTTTAAAGAAAAGTCATCCACGCTAAACAACGGTCAGACATGTGGCTGGTCAAAGTGAATTTATCTGTGCCCATTTCCGTAAGGGATGCTGATCAGGAGTGGCCCACAGTCTAGGGGCACTTCACCACAAAGTACAAACAGAGGTCACCAGCGGGTCTTCTACTACGTACAGTAATGCCTCGCAAGACAAAAGTAATTCGTTCCGTGAGTAGCGCTGTCTTGCGAAATTTTCATCTTGTGAAAGGCGGTTTCCCATAGGAAAGCATTGCAATGTATTCCTATGGGAACCTCGCAAGACGAAAATAATTCATTCATCTTGCGAGGCATCGGTCTTCTGAAAAACATTTGTCTTGCGAAGCACAGCCATAGAAGCCGTCTTGCGAGGCACCACAGCAATCGCAAAAACCATTTGTCTTGCGGGGTTTTCGTCCTGTGAGGCGGTTGTCTTGCGAGGCACCACTGTAGTATAAAGCCATTCAAGCAAGCTGGCTTTTGTTCAGCGATATGGAGATCTAGCAGCATGAGGAAGAACTCTTTCCTCAGAACAATTTCTTCTTAGGAGGTTCTACCCCTTCTGCCACTGTGCAGCAACCTGCCATCAACAGCTAACGGAGCGAAATGGTGCCAAACCATTCAAACACTTCCAATTTGAGGATTGATTTTCAAGTTCAAAGAGGCGGCATCTCACCTGGATGCAGTTAATAACCAGCTTGTGTCCTCGAAAAACTCTCTGCAAGATGCCGGTCTTTGTATTAAATGCTCGTGCACACGCATCGCCACTTCCTGTAAACACTGTAGTAAAAACAAAGACGGGATTTTTTCCAGAATATTTCATTATAGCCTCCTATTGAAATCCTTGCATGCTATAACCTTCTACCGAAAGGATACAAGGGAAGATGTGAAAGGGGGGGGGAAATTAACTTGTTGTACATTTCCCAATTCCTTTTTTAGTGCATTGGAACATAAAGACTACGATTTTAACTATTGAGAAAGTTTGCAAGAATTTTAAGGGGGAAAGCAGGTTGTTAAGTAATCTGGAATAGCAGCTCTTTGGGAAACCTTGTCACTTGTCTAGACTGGTAATCCCTCTTGAGGACACAGGAATATATCATTCTCCATTAAAAGCCATGCTTGCCCCAGGCTATGCAGTGGTAACATGCTCTGTATCAAGAAGTGTCCTCTCCAGAGCATGAAGCCTGGGTAAAGTAGAATGGAGCATGCACATACTCTCAAGCTAAATCAGCACAGAATTGCAGCTCATGTAAAAACTTAAATACCATATATATTTATGCAACCCCCTTTCTTATCAGGTGGGTATGCAGAGGACACAAGCCTCCGGGTATCACACAAACAGAGTCACCATTTAGCAAGCAAGATTATAATTTCCTCTTCTGACCACAAATTTAATCTTTGAGGATGGGAGCAAGTCATTTTTAAATCATCCAAAATGTGTTACCGGTACTTCTTTTTTATCTATTATTTTTGTTGTTGTTGTCAGTGCACTATGTATTTTAAAAAGGTATTCAAGTACAGTAAGGTCAAAAAAAAATTATGGGTTCATTTGAGAAACAGAACTGAGTTGTTGTTGTTGCTGTTGTTGTTACAATAGCTGTTAAGCCACACCATCCACTCAAAGCTTTTAAATAATTCAAAACAGCACTATGTACATCATGCTATATTATTCCAAACACTAATCTCAAGAAAACATTCAGTTCCAGCTTTAAATACGGGTGTGACGGACAGGCCAGAAACCACACATGTCCATCACAATGGAATACTGATTTAGTAACCAATGGTTGAGCAGGAGGGCGGAACCAAGGAAATATAAGAAGAGAATAGAGGACGATTAAAGTTCAGTTAGAGCTAGGATTTCAGTTAAAACAGGAGTTAGGGGCTTTGGTTACTGATGAGATAGGACAGTTAGTCAGGAGTTAGAGAAAAAGTTAGGTAGTTGTAAGAATGTGTTTTGGAAATAAACACTTAGAAAGAATCGTATAAGAGAACTGAATGCAACTGTTATAAAGTGATTGAAACTAAATACGAAGTAACCAGCATATTTCTGAAGTAAATGAAGCTTAATGAATACCAAATACTATTCCATCTATGATTTCTTTGATTCTCAAATATGTTAATCTATAAAATAAACCTCATTATATTTAACACGATTGATTCTGTGATCCTAATTAGCAACTGAGGAAGGATTTCCTCTGTTGGCAATGGAAATGGAGACAAGAGAAACTGTCATGCCTGAAAGCAATCCGTT
This sequence comes from Pogona vitticeps, assembly GCF_051106095.1. Classification (NCBI taxonomy): domain Eukaryota; kingdom Metazoa; phylum Chordata; class Lepidosauria; order Squamata; family Agamidae; genus Pogona; species Pogona vitticeps. Next base: position 7,064,134 of record NC_135788.1, read on the forward strand.
TGTTAGGGAGAATATACAGAGCAGCTGGGTGTGTGTGACAACGGGTTTGGAAATTAAGGGTGTGACTATATTGCAATGCTCCAAGTTTCTCCAGGTTTAGTACAGTGCAAATTGATTAAAAATTTCCAGACTACAACATGTTATGGTTTTTTTTAGTTTAGTTTAGGCAACCTTCAGTCTCGAAAGACTATGGTGACGTGCTCTGTATGGGGGACTTGGAACAGCGTCTAGTGTGGCTGAGGAGGCCAATTCGAGAGTGACAATCTCTTCCACACTGAAGACAAATCCAATCTGTTCCCTGTCCAGCTCCCTGGTTTTGCTGCTTTTGTGACTTCCTCTTTGCCTCGGCCTGCTGGACAAGGGTCTCTTCAAATTGGGAGAGGCCGTGATGCAACGCCTGCCTCCAGGCTGAACGCTCAGATGTCAACATAACAACATGTTATGGTAAATCTCAGGTTTTTCTACGAGGAATCGTTTCTTTTTGAACACCCATCAGGAAGCGGTTTATATTTTAAATCGCTCTGCTTTGTGCTGTCTTTTGACCCATTTTTGGTTGTGTGAATGGCCATGTTGTTCTAGTCTATGCACAGAGGCATTGCCTGTGCTGACATTTTGGTGCTGTGCTGTGTTGTGCTAGGGCTTACTTTCAGGTTAGGTCTTATTTTCAGGGAAACAGGGTATCAAGAACATGCTTGCCTGGAGTACAGATCATGTCAGACCAGGTTTTATCTCACTGTACATCCTACCTGCAATTGACCATGGCTTGAAGGCTATTCATGAGTTTGGGGGGGGGGGAGACAAGACAAAAAGCCAATACGCCTTCTGAGAAAACACATGCCTTTATGTACAATTACTATTGTGTGTGCGTACATATAATTTTCTTTTCTTTTTCGCCTTCAGAGAGCAGAACAGCCCAAGTTTACCAACTGCTGGTACAGTTTTCTGCCATCTGGAAGCATTTATTTCTTAAATGCAAAGGCTGTGGTCTGCTGCTATGGAATGAGAATCACTATCTGGGTAAACACTGGGTGGTTTTTGCTTTCAAGCGAGGTCAAGTGCTTCTAGAGAGCAAGAGAAAAGACCCAATCCAGAATACCTCTGAATTTCAGCCTTGGGCTGCATGCAAGCATCAATAATAATTCTCACGTAGGCATTATGATTGAAACCGTGGAAAGCTAAGTGAGTGGCTGTTATGCCTGCAAACATCCATGCCTCTGTCTCAAATAAAAGTTACCCAGAGGGCCTGGAAAGATGTTATGCTAAGCACACCTAAAGAGCTCCCATAATTGGAAGCCCAAACATCTGTTCAGTCCTCTATGCCCTCAGTCATAACACCCCAAAAAGAGCTTGAGAGGAGATGGAGAAGAACCTTATGCAATTTGCTGTGCACTTCTGCATCTTAGTAATTTAGGCTAATACAACAGAGTCTGCTTGGCAAGAGAAAAGCTTGGATTGGCCACTCGCTTTTTAATGGATGGAAGAAAGATCTTCCAGGAAGACTTCTGGTAGAAGCCTGATTACAACACAGGTCTATTTCTTCTTTTTTTGGCAGCTTTTGTTTAGGCTTTTCTGCATTACAGTGTAAAGTGCTACAGATCTCTGAAAAAGTGATTTTTGACTTCAGACCGTTATGGGACACCAAGTCACCCACCCAGACCCAAAAGAAATGGACTTGTAAAGCAATATTATTTCATCTTTCAACATTTGCCTTTTCATTCTGGTTTTTCAACTACAACAAAAGCTTTCAATACCTTTGCGCTACACCTCTGTAATGAATGCATGATCCATTTCAGAGATCTAGATAAATAAAGCCACATTTTCGAACCAAACATAGGCAGTATGCCATGTCAGCAAAATGGTGAAGCAGATGAAAAGGAGATGAATGTACTGAGCACCACCATGGGAACTAGATAACCTGACTTTGATATACAGCTGACAGCAGCCCAGGGCAGATCTAGCCTCCCAAATCTAAAGAAGGATGAAGGACACCCTTTTTCAAGGGAGCTAAAGCACACAAAAGATTTACTTGGTTGGATGTTGCTCACTGACTCTTTCAGAGATGCGTAAATCTCGCAAAATTGGTATCTGAGACTATTAAATGATGGGGTGGAGGTCTGTCTGCTATTTTTCAAAAGTAAATAAGCCTTCCTTGAGTCAGGGGAGAGCTGGGCCCTTTTCCCACCATCCCTGTATTAACTGAGCAGCACAAGCATCCTTCATATTTTCCAAGCTTGTCTCTGGAATAAGTTACTATAATATAGGATCTCTCTAGTGCTGAGAATTGTTATTTGACAACATCTGGCAGCAAAGGTTATATATACTGTAGTCTTGGATTGGGACCTGAGAAACCCAGGTTCTAGTCCCGACTGAGCCACACAACCCAATGGGTGACCTTGGGCCAGCTACAGTGGTGCCTCGCTTAACGAGCGTACCATTTAACAACGAATCTGCATAGCGATGCATTTTTTGCGATCGCTAATGCGATCGCATTGCGATGTTTAGATAGGCTAAACATCGCATTGAGATGATCGGTAAGCGTTTCGCTTACCGATCTTCGCATTGCGATGTTTAGAAAACAGCTGATTGGCGGTTCCAAAATGGCCGCCGGGTGCAGAAAATGGCCGCCCGTAGCATTTTTGCACCCTGCCCTCGCTTACCGGGCAGTGAAAATGGCAGCCAGATGGGGGAATCTTCGCTTACCGGTGAGTTTTTCCCCAATAGGAACGCATTAAACGGAGTTTAATGCGTTCCTATGGGTTCCCCCCGCATAGCGATTAATCCGGATAGCGACGTTAATGCTGGAACGGATTAACGTCGCTATGCGGGGCACCACTGTATTCTAAGAACACATCATGGCCATTTGTTGATTCTTTGTTCACTTTTATTTAATGTATCTTTGTTCTATTATTCAGCACATTGATCTCCACAGCCGCTAAAAGATCAGTCCTTTTAAATCTCAGAATAACCCTGAGATAGGTCAGGCTAGAAGGCCAATTGCTAAAGTCCTACTAGATAGGGACATGCGCACAAGAAAAAAACTGTGGAAGCCATCACAACTAATGGTAGCTGACTGGCAAGATGACAGGCCCAAACCAAATGCATGTTATGTGAGCAGTCTTGCTTGGATTCTGCCCAGTGATAGACCCAACTTTACCCAATGAGATACACAAATGTGTGGCCATTTGAACTTGGGTGTTTTCAATTCTCATCTGAGACAAAGCATGATGAAAAGGCATATCAGTGAATCTCCTGGAACTTACATATCCCAGCATGGTATTTCAAAGTGCTGACGCTGTGCTTGTGAGCCTTATATGTCCGGATCCGCTCCCCAGTATCAGCCAACCAGCATTTCACTGTCCGGTCTGCACTCCCTGAATACAAGCAACGATTCACAAGCTAAGATGGGAAAGAGAAGAAATACTGTAATACTTTCATGAGTGGCTATCATATTCTAAGTCTTCCTCCTCGAATAGAAGAAAGAGATGCAAATAATAATCATGGCACTGAAAACTGCAATGGATTCAGTACCAGAATGTGCATTCTCACCTACTTGCAACTGGCCATCAAACAGCTCTGCGATATCAAGGAGAAAGAAACTAAATAAGGCTCAGACTCTCAGACTAATTTGGTACAACCAGAGAAACCAGTAAAACCTACATAGCCAGCACTGCTATGTCTGTTGGTTCAGATTCGAGCTAAGATAGCGTAGGTAGGTACGGCTAAGCAAGATGATGTTCCAAGCCAGTAGTTCCTAACTTTGGGTCCCCAGATGTTCTTGGACTGTAACGGCCAGAAATTCTGGGCACCATAGCTACCCTGTCTCCCTGAAAATAAGCCCTAACCTGAAAATAAGCCCTAGTATGATTTTTCAGGATGCTCATAATATACGGTAAGCCCTACCCCAAAAAGAAGCCGCAGTTACGTGAAACCCTGCCCTCCACCATTGTGCAGCAACCAGAAGAAGATGACAGGACTATTTGAATAAATTTAGATGGTTGTACATGAAAAAAAAACTTCCCCTGAAAATAAGCCCTAATGTGTTTTCTGGATCAAAAATTAATATAAGACCCTGTCTTATTTTTGGGGAAACACGGTAGTGGTAAAGGCTTATGGGAGTTTTAGTCTAAGAACACCTGGGGGCTCAACATTGGGAACCACTGTTCTAAGCTCTGTCTAGGAAATGCAGCTAACAGCTAAGCACTCTTCTGTTGTGTCACATCGGTCTGACTCTGCAGCATTAACTGGATAGAAGCAAGGAGAAGCAAGTTCTCATGCTGCTCCGATAGTGCAGGCCCCTTGTTTAAGGATACACCAACTCACTGAGCTATTCAGCCAACTAGTAGGGTGTTAGATACAGTACCTATTATTATAATATCTAATTTAGTTAGCTGCAGAGGTCCCTCTGCAGTCACCTTTCATTATGTAGATGAGTAGTTGTACTGATGTAGGCTCACTATCAGATGTGTGCGAGAAACATGTGAAAATAAGAAAAGTCACATTAGATCAGACCAAAGATCTCTCTAATCCAGCAGTCCCATCACACAATGGCCAGCCAGATGCCTATGGAAGGACTATAAGAAGACTTTAGTGCATCTGCTTCCCTTGGGGAAAAAACCCTCTCTGTATGCTCTTCTAATGTAAAAGGCACTGGATTAGGATTAGATGCACATGGCTGGGTTAAACTGTAATGGAGAAGTCAATTCAGTTCAGACTAAGGAATGAGCAGATCTACGTTTATTTGCTTAATGATAATCTATTTTAGCAATATAGCACCAGTTACAAAACTACTTGCCCTGCATTATCAATTTCTCCTACCAACTTGTGTTTCAAACCAAATATATCTTTACAGAAAATGTATGCAAATTGTAAAAATCCAATTAGTTTCTCATTCACAAAACTTAAATCTGCTGTAGTTTCCTCCTCAACATCCACCCTGGAGGAATGCTTCCCTCCAAAATGTAATCCATTATTCTATATTTTTTAAAATGCTTCACGCAACCTCCCACAACATTCATTTGGCTAATGGAATGGAAAAACAACTTCAGCCTCAGGCTTAAGGTATCTTATATCGTGAGGCACATACCAAGTATGTTGCAAGAATGTCCCTATAAGATCTCTGCTTAATTTATATCACATTAAATCAAGTGGGCAATCAATGCAAAACATACTTTTAATGTCTTTCATTAGAAAGACAGACATTCCTTTCATCAGAAAGAGCAGTGATTAATCTTCCATAATTAGAAAGCACAAAAAGAGGGAAGAGAGGGTACACTTATGACAATAGTTTTTTCCAAATGTATCCAAACGCTAACAATGGCTGGTTTTAAAAAATGAGTAGGGAGACACAATTCCCAATTATAATCTGCTTGTGGTTTGAAGAAGCAGCGAAAGCTTTGTTGCTGTGTTTTTCTTGGCCAGCTTTGGGAAAAGCTTTGTTCACTCTGGCTAACTTCCCAATAGAACGGCTGTTGGAGAAAAGCACAGCCCTTCACGAAAAGCAGAGTATAATTGGACTTGTACCTCTTAGGGCCTGTTTTGCACTGAACTTTGGAAATGTTAGTGGAAATGCTTTATGCATTTCCATTAGTCATTACTTAAAAAATTTATAATGTATTAACACATTAACAACAACAACAACAACAACAACAACAACAACAACAACAACAACAACAACAACAACAACAACAACAACAACAACAACAACAACAACAACTGCAATGTGCCATCAAGCCAGTTTTGACTTAGGGCAACTAGAGATGGTACTTTGTTTTTGATAGACTTCCACTCCTATATGTCGGATTTTACGGACTTCCACTCCAAAGCAGGAGGAGGTAGAACAGTTCCTCTACCTCGCTTCAGTTCCTAGTCATTCCTTCAGGAAGTGAGAAGAAAAGCAGCTCACTGATCTCTGGGAAACCCAAAATTCGCTGAGACATTCAAGGGACACCTGAGAGATTGAGGGTACAGTGGTGCCCCTCATGAAGACGATAATCCGTCCCATTGAAATTGCTGTTTAGCGAAATCATCGTCATGCAAAATCTGTTTCCCCATTGGAATGCATTGAAACCCGTTTAATGCGTTCCAATGGGGAAAATACCTCGTCATCCAGCGAAGATTGCCCATAGGGAAGCCATTTTGCAAGCGCCGATCAGCTGTAAAAATGGCTGTCCTGCGAAGCATGGGACCGGAAAACACAGGGCAGCCATTTTGCGAAGCCGACGATCAGCTGTAGAAATCGTCGTCTTGCGAACAAATGGTTCGCGAAGCACAGACCAAATCGTTGTTAAGTGAAAATCGCCCATTGGAATGACTGCTTTGCGAATTGCTATAGCAATTGCAAAAAGTCATCGTTATGTGGATTCGTCGTTTAGCAGGGTCGTCGTCTTGCAAGGTACCACTGTATCTCCATATACTCTAAACCAGACCTGGGCAAAGTGCAGCCCGAGGGCCACATACGGCCTGTGAGCCACCCGTCTGGCCCGCAGACAGTTTTGAACATTAAAACCATTTATAGCTTTTTGTCTAAAGTTGATCAGTTGCTTATCTTTAACATACCACAAAAAACCTCTTTAATATTTGTGAAGATTAACACGTTTAAAATAAAAACAATCATAACATCACTGTTTCATTTTATTTTTAAATAAAATTGGTTCGGTCCCCAAACACAGTTCAGAATTTTTCATGTGCCCCCCCCATAGAAATTAATTGCCCACCCTTGCTCAAAACAGAGGCAGCCTCAGTCAGAAATCAGAGAAACAGCTGGGGACCATTATAGAAGCAGAGTACCTCATGCTGCTTTGTGGCTTATATTCCCATTATCTAGTTTGGGGAGTTCCCGCTGGCTTATGGGGTGGAAGTCCATTAAATACCGTTTTCCCGAAAATAAGACCTAACCTGAAAATAAGCCCTAGTATCATTTTTCAGGATGTTCGTAATATAAGCCCTACCCCAAAAAGAAGCCCTAGTTAAGTGAACCCACACCCTCCACTCTTGTGCAGCAACCAGAAGATGACATGACTGTACAGTGGTGCCCCATTAGACGGTTACCCCACCTGATGATGAATCCGCTGTACGATGAGTTTTTTGCGATCGCTGTAGGTGTTTTTTTGCTTTACGACAATTGGTTCCCTGCTTCGGGAACCGATTTTCCACTTAACGACTATTCAAAACAGCTGATCAGCGGGGCGCAAAATGGCTCCCCGCTGTGTTCAGGACAGATTCTTCGCAAGACAGGGACCGCAAAATGGCCACCGTATGGACGATTTTTGCTGCACGAGCAGGTATTTCCCCCATTGGAATGCATTGACCGGTTTTCAATGAATTTCAATAGGTTGTTTTTGTTTTGTTTTGTTTTGTGTTTTTGTTTTTTGGGGGTTTTTTTGCTTGACTGCGATTTTGCTGGAACAGATTATTGTCGTCAAGCGGGGCACCACTGTATTTAAATAAATGTAGATTGTTGTACATGAAAAAATAAAACATCCCCTGAAAATAAGCCCTGCTGCATTTTTGGAGCAAAATGTAATATCAAACCCTGTCTTGTTTTCAGGGAAACAGGGTATAAAAGTACAATCTTTTATGGGGACCCTTTTCTAGGTGACTGCCTAGATCACTGAGCCATCCAGCCACTTTAAAACATTAGCAATGTGTTGATAGTATATTACTGTTTAATAGACACAAACTGCTTAAGCCTGCTAACACGAGGGAAACTGTCTCAAATTGTCCAAATTCTCTCATACTGACACAGACTGCTGTTGCTTCTAGCAGAGTAACCTATAAACTGAATAGACTGCAATCAAAACTTCTTTTACTTGAGTATGCTGCCAAAGGCCAGACCTGGATTTTGTACAAGAGAAACCTACACTCTACCAACGTATAGCACTCCTCTGCCCAAATTAAGGTGAGTAATGGCATTCTCTAGGAAGCACAGAGCAGCTGATGGGTATGTTCTGCATATACAGTGGTGCCCCGCATAGCGACGTTAATCCGTTCCAGGATTAACGTCGCTATCCGGATTTGTTGCTATGCGGGGGGGAAACCCCATAGGAACGCATTAAAACGGGTTTAATGCATTCTTATTGGGGCGAAAACTCACCGCTATGCGGGGAATCCTCGATCCAGCTGCCATTTTTGCTGCCCGGTAAGCGAGGGCAGGGCGCGAAAATGCTGCCGGCGGCCATTTTGCGGATGCGGCGGCCATTTTGGAACTGCCGATCAGCTGTTTAAAAAACATCGCTTACCGATCATCGCAATGCGATGTTTTCCCTATTAAAAATCACAAAAAATGTGTCGCTATGCAAATTCGTCGTTAAATGGTGCGCTCGTTAAGCGAGGCACCACTGTATACAGCTGCTCAAGGCTATTCTGTACCTCTCTGAACATAAACTGTTATTGTCAAGTCATAGTCAGCTTATAGCAACTCTAACAGGGCTTTCAAGATAAGTGAGGTATTCAAGGAGTGGTTTTACCATCCCATACTCCCAGTGAGTTTCCAGGGCTGAAAAGGGATTTGAACTCAGGACTTCTCAGTCCTAGTCCAACACTCCTATCCATTACACCACACAGGTCATCCTCTACATGTACACATGTATCCCTCTGCATATACAAAAAAGACATCTGGCACGGAACCGTTTGGCAATCTTTCTGCCCAGGAATGTGCTTTGCTTGCATTCAACTATAAAAAAGAAATTCTAATTCTCTTTGCCTTGGACTGATCAACTGTCAAAATAACCTCATCTATATACACATTCACAGTTGCCTTTTTGCCAAAACATCTCCCTACTTCAATGGGCAGCAGTCCCACCAGTCTGTTAATACAGCTTTCATACACATGGCACTAACAAGCTGATGAGTTTCTTCCAGCATCATCCCGTACACTTCAACTCAGATATAATCGCTATTTAACACAGTGTGTCTTGGTGATGAGGTTACCGTAAGTGCCTCGGGCAGGCTGCCCTCCCTCTGAAGCACCTGGGGAGAGTGGAAAGCTGTTAGCTCCCAGGCACCTGGAAGGAGTGGGGAAAGGAGAACTGGTTCCAATGAAGAACCGACTGATAGCAGGCACCTGCAAAGGATGAAGGAGAGACCTTTGGCAGGAGTAAAGGAGGAGCAGGGACTTGAGGAGAGATGGAAGGAGGAGTGGAAACCTCAGGCAAGGAGGAGACTTGGGGGAAAACAGGGGACCGCTTGCTTCCTCCACCCCTTGTTTCACACCTCCAGGGAAGGCAGCTAGAAGGCTCCCTGGGAATTAATCCTAAAATCCACCCCGTTGCTAAAGGAAGGAGCTGTGGAAGAGGGACCCCTGTGCAGGTCCCGTTGGAAGGACCACCATCGCTGACAACATCCTGGCCTCCACACAGGCTGATCGGAGGCCACGTTGTGGTGCTGGCAGTGCAAATGCCGAGGAAGAGGTGGCTTTGGGAGAAGCCGAGAAGCCCACTCGGGTACCTTCACCTGATTGTATTGACTATCTTTGAAAAGATAGTCAATACAAGGGCTGGACTCTTCAGCCAAGGGCTGGGCTCATTCTCCCCTCCTGTTTTTCAGTGCTGGGACTGTTGGGTCTCCAGTGAAGTGGGACACTTCTTGAAATGACACTACCTGGAGGGTTAGTGCAAGAAACTCAAACCCCCTCCCTCAGGACTCCCACAGAAGGGGTTAGAACTCAAGTCTCTGTATCTACCTCTGAGTCTGCCCCAATACACTCTGTCCTTGGTTATACACCAGCAACTTGGAGCCAATGAAGCTATTGCTGGGAGACCCAGCCGCCGCCAGTACCATCCGTGCGAGACTGACAGCACTCACAATCTTATTCCCAGGCATTTTTCTCTGATCCTGCATGCAGGCCATGGACGGTACACTGGTCACATCTGGTTGATCTCTTACCTCTAAGCAAATGACAGATCCTTGATGTTCTTTGAACACTCTCAGCTGCTCGCCAGTCACAATGTTCCAAGTCCGAATAGTGTAATCAGTGCTGCCCGAAAAGAGCTCCCTATTTGGAGCGTCAAGTATGAGACATAAAACTGCCCCAGTGTGTCCCATCAAGGTCTGGTGGCAACGCCCGCTGGACACCCACCAGACTTTGACAGTGCAGTCTGTGCTCCCTGTCACGAGGAAGTCCTGGCTCAGTTTCTCCTCCTCCGACTCTTCCTCTTCTGAATCTTGGAGAACATCTTTTGAGGAATAGAGAGCCAGGGTCAGAACACAGTTCCGGTGGCCCCGGAATTCCTGGACTGGATTCTCTTTATCCACGCTCCAGCAACGGGCTGTCCTGTCATAGGAGCCGCTGAAGAGATAATCTTTCGAAACAAGAATCCTGTTGAAAACAAATTAACCACACAGCAACATGTCCCATTATCACCCTCACTTTAATGAAGGAGTTGAAACTACAGGCTGAGGGAGAAACTGCATTGACTTCTTTTCGGATACATTCACATCAGTTTGGAGGGTGTGATTACTTGAGCTGATGTGGAGGGGTTTAGAGCTGTTCTTTTTGAAGCCATTCCAGATGGCCAAAAGGAGCTGTGAGAGGCAGGACAGCGGAAAAACTGGCTGCCATCTGAATCCTCTCCTTCCTGAACTTGTTCTGTTTCTTTCTCCTCCCCACTTTTCTTTTTCTTAAGACTTGCTGTCCCACCCTAGGACATATAGCTGATTTTTAAAAAAAGGAGTGAGGACTCAGCAGAGATAGAGAAGTTATTAGTCAGACTTGTTTCCAGCTTTTTAAGGTAGCTCTGCTCTAATCGTGCCTCCTGCAAATCTGGACAGTCAGAGCAGAGCTACCTTAAAAAGCTGTAAATAAGGCTTTTGAGAGGCAGTTTCCTCCCTTCTCTCAGGTGACAAAAGAAGGTCTGGCTTTAAACTTCTCTTGTGGGTAAATAATAGTAAAGCAGAATTACAACTCCCAGAAATCCTGGCCAGCACAGTTAGTGGTGAAGACTTCTGGGAATTTTAGTCCACAAACATCTGGAGACTCCAGGTTGCAAACCACTGCCTTAGACCAGTGGTTCTTAACCTTGGGTTACTCAGGTGTTTTTGAACTACAACTCCCAGAAACCCCAGCCAGCACAGCTAGTGGTGAAGGCTTCTGGGAGTTGCAGTCCAAAAACACCTGAGTAACCCAAGGTTAAGAACCACTGCCTTAGACCACTGGTTCTTAACCTTGGGTTACTCAGGAGTTTTGGATTGCAACTCCCAGAAGCCTTCACCACCAACTGTGCTGGCTGGGGTTTCTGGGAGTTGCAGTTCAAAAACATCCGAGTAACAAAGGTTAAGAACCACTGCCTTATATGGCTGTATCAACACTGTTGCTAACTATTTATGCAGCCACGACCAAATGCAGAAAACATTTGGACAAACGTATTCATGCAAGGCAAGATGTGGAAAGGCTACTTGTTTTAAAGACAAATGAGAAGTGAGTCTGACAAATAACCAAGGCACCGGAATGCATGTGGGGGGATGGAGAGGAAATCTAGATAAATCTAAATAAATACAGTGTAGTACCTACCTATTCACAATTGAAGTGTGCCCTCGGTAAACGGCTAGGCACTGACCCGTCATCACATCCCACTTTCTGATGGTGTGATCTGCACTACATGTGAATGCAACTTCATTTTCTAAATGGCAAAAGGTGATGTAGCTTTCATGCCCTAAGAATAGTATATAGAACAGAAAATGGTCTGTACAAATCAAGGAAAATTATACAATGAGATTTTTTTTTAAAAGGTCTGGATTGCACATTAGAGTGACGAAAACTACTCATATGGCACATACACATTAAAAGGCAAACCAAATCAGTTTTATTCAAGTCCACCTATTAAGATGCCCTCTTAATAGATGCAGCTATAGTTAAGTATGAGTACTTAGATTCTCAGACATGAGAAAAGTTACTTTTCTGGATTACAATTCCCATGTCAGCTGCAATATTCTAGTAGTCCAAAGAAGTAACACTTCCCATCTGTGGGATTTCTCTCTCAATTCCTAATCATCAAAATCACATGCAGATTCCTGGATTCCTGTAAAGAGAGAAATTGCTGCCAACCTTATTTTAAATCCGTGGATAAATACTCAGTCATTTGGTTTCTCCTTAAACAAATACAAGTTGCATGATAAACAATTTAGAATATTTTCCTGGCCATCTCGAGCAAACACATCATAAAACTTTATTTCAAAATTCAACCACGAGCAACCCGGTCCCATATATTTCCAAGGCATAAGTCCTACAGAAATCAACACTCCTAAATGTGCACACACCAAAAAAAAAAGCAACTTATGACCTTTTGTATTTAATCCTACTATGCAGGTTCTCGGTGCTTAAGAAGAGTGCAGGAAGAATGAAGTCCATGTGAAGTTTATGCTTTGGAAAACTCAAGCATTTTCTGAATCATGAATAGGAACGCTTCGTTTTCTTTTCTTTTTTTCTTCTTTTTTGCAAACCATTCCACAACATTCTATTTAAGGTATTTCCTCCTATGTAGTAGGGCCCCATATTCTATAATCCATCCAAGGCCAATCTATGAGAAATGTATTTATCATCCCAGTCTGAAGATCAAAACAACCTGAGAGTTAGCAATTAAACAGTTTGCATCAGCTCCATTGGGCTCTGTTTACTCAGCTGCAAAACGCTTTATTGAGGAAGATCCTCTGTGGGACTAAGGTATCAAAGTGCTAAATCCCATAGTCAAACCCGTAATAAAAAGCACACTTTCCCTACCTTGAAAATGGGCCCGGCATTGGCTGTCAGCTGTGCTCCAAAGCCGCGCAGTGCCGTCTTCACTGCCTGTCAGTAGCCACTGCCCATCTGGACTGAGGCTGAGCCAGTTGATACCTCCCTGGTGTTCTGTGCAGACTTTCAGAGCCGAACCACTGCTCCCCATTCTGCAGGTTCCACCAGTGGCAGAAGTTGGGATGGGAATACTCATGAGCAACAAGACATATTATGACTGGGAACAGTTGTTGTTGCCCCAGCGGTCAATTTCAGCTGTTCTGTGAGGCAAGCGAATAGCAAGGAAGTGCTGGACTCTGAAAAATAGAAAACTGTTTTAAGGGTCAAATAATATTATACTTTTTAAGTAACTGGGCACACAAGTATATTTACACTGTCCGGAATCTCCACAATCACATTTAGCCATCGTAAAATCAGAAAATGATGGAGTTGGCAGGTGCTTATGAAGCCATCAAGTCCAAGCCCCTGCTCAACGCAGGAATCCAAATCAAAGCATATTTGACAGATGGTTGTCCAATGTTCTCTCAAGTGACTCCAGCACGGGAGCACTCACCACCCCCCAAGGTAATTGGTTCCACTGTCATGCTGCTCTAACAGTTAAGAATTTTTTATTGATATTCGGCCTAAATCTAGCTTCCTATAGCTTTAGCCCATTGTGGTGTGTCTTGCACTCTGAGAAAATTGAGAACAGGTCCTATCCCTTCTCTGTATAACCACCTTAAGTGTTATCATATTAGCAATGAATGTACCTTATTATGAGTAAATCTATGACATGAAACACATTATTATTCATTGTATCATGAGTCCGACCTTGAGAAATGCAGTGCGTAGAAAAGTTGTTGTTGTTTTTTTACTTCAACTCCCAGGATCCCCCCATCCAGTAAGATGGGGGATTCTGAAAACTATACTGTATATCCAAACTAACCCAGCACTACAAACACATAATTGGCCCAAGTGAAATTACTGTCTTCTGCTGATTCTCAAAGTGCATCATGGTCTTGCAGAATTTTGGTTTTTTAACGTATGGTTGTTTGTCTTACATAATTCAGAGTGCCAGTTCTTATTTTTAACGCTTTAAATAATCTTAAACCAGGATACTTGTAGAACTGTCTTTTCCCCAAATAAGACCAACATTCAACTAAAATCCACAATTAAAGGAAGCCACCATCATATCAAATAAGTGGCTATCAGGAAGTCTTCTCCCTTATTCCTAACCATCCAGTTGGTACTGTCATAGTACTCCAACTGTGAAGCTGAACTCCTAGGGAGGTTCACCTCACACTCATTAATGTCCTGAAATGCTAGGTGAAGCCTGTCCTGTTTTCATGATACTTTTAATAAGAGGATTTGTTTAGATGATCGGCATCATAGAACTGCAAAGCAGGAAGGGACCCTCTAGATCATCACATCCAGCCCCTGTCAAGGAGGCCCAGTGGGGAATTGAACTCCCAGTCACTCGCTCCGCAGCTAGATAGTAGTTTTGAGTGGATCCCATACTTTTACATCCTCTGTAGCCCTTTTGCTTGCACTGCTATTGGCAGATAAATTCTGAATATGGGGAGGAAATGTGTCACCAATAGTCCTCAGCAACCTGGAGTTTGTGACACATTTCCTTGTAGATTTTAAGTACAAGCCATGCTAATACCATATGATGCACCTATTATGCCACCACCTGGAGTAAGGAGAGGAAGGAAATAGCCATGCTTTAAAATCTGTAATCTCAGCTATACCATATATTTTTCTTTAACGTTCTTGCCACAAATAATGGTTGCAATCCACATTTCCCAAAGCACTTTGCTACTCAATGGAAGGCATATGAATCTGACTCTGGACAATGTGTTTCTAACACTCTGTGAATTTTGTGCCAAAAGTAATAAAGTTCTGTGACCAGAATAAAGTGAAAATGCTATGCATACCAACAGTCTGCACACATTTAATGTGCTTTAAAAACCCAGGTTTCCAAAATGTTTCAAATTCCTAGGCAAAGGCTAAAGGGGGAAAAGTAGGGAAAACATCATGATATTAGGAATATATTGGGGCTGTGAGGATGCAGAGCTGCTTCATGTTAGAAAACCTCCATATAATTTTGCAAGCTTTGAGACAGCTACATTGGCGTTGTTTTTTTCTCCTGCTTAAGATTTTCTGTGTCCCTGATTTTAAACAGAAGAACTGTCGTGGCAAACTTTACAAAACCTGTGACCCCAGACTAGTAACCAGTAAGAGATGCATCAGCCCACCAGAAGATGGCTATACTAGTTTTACATCTGAGACAGCAAAAACTCAAAATTAATAATACGAACACAAATAATTTGAAAAGCACCCAACAGATTCAAAATGATGGCTTCTTGTTTCTCTATTAGTATCAGAAGCACAGTACAATTAATAAAACACAATAAGATAAAATTAGGCAATTACCGTATTTTTCGCACCATAAGACGCACTTTCCCCCCATAAAACAGGGGGGGTGGAAAGTCTGTGCGTCTTATGGAGCAAAGAAAACAGATTATATTTACCTGCTTTCTTCTCCTAAAAAATTTGGTGTGTCTTATGGAAAGGTGCGTCTTATGGAGCGAAAAATACGGTACTTGCATCTAAACACAAACTGGATTATTACTTGCATATACAACACAAACTGGATTATTAAAATAAAACTGTAAATCTTAGATAAATATGTCAGACAATTTTTATCCAATAATGAGCAACATCAAAGACATTCATGGCAGTTAATATCAAATATTCCATAGCACATGTTGAGGGACAGAGTACACTGATGCAGGTGCAACATTACCTGTTCTTCTCTGCACTCACAGAGAATTATGTGACTACAACAAGCCAATTTTCTTAGGTTCACTTTGGTTCTGCCAACTCCAGTCCATACCTATTAAGTGACTTCCAAGTCACCCAGTTCTCCGTGTGATCAGAGGAGACATTTTCTTGGGGCTCCATCCATTTTAAGAAGTGGGTTGTTTTTCTTTCTTCCCACACTATAAGAAAGAGAATGTTATGGGATGGCTATCTCTGGTGGCAAAAATGATGAAACAGAGGCTGATCTACTCCGAGAACATGAGAAAGTAGGGTTCTCTGGGAAAGACAATAATACTAGGCAAGTTGGAAGGCAGCAGGAAAAGAGGACCAAATACAAGACGGACTGATTCCCTAAAGGAAATCACATCCATGAGTTTATAGGACCTGTGCAGGGCAGTTGAGGACAGAACTAGAGATGGACACGAACCGCCGCTTCATTGCTTGAACAAGTGTCTGGCCTTTCCAAGCCCTGCCTCCTCTAGCAGATGCCCACTTAGAGGCAGTGCCTGGAGAAGGTGGGGCTGGGAAGCCAGGGTGCTGCCTCTTGAAAGGGCACCCACCAGAGGAGGCAGAGCTTGGACGGATCAAGGACGCGTTCAGGTGATTTAAAAAATGTCATGAACCGCTGAACCAGCAATTCATGCCTAATTTGTTGACAGAACTTATTGAAGATCACTCATTCAAAGGGTTGCCATACTGTAAGTCAGTGGTGACTTGATGGCAGGTAACACCACGTAGGGATGTGGTGGCGCTGTGGGTTAAACCACAGAAGCCTCTGTGCTGCAAGGTCAGAGGACCAGCAGTCAGAAGATCGAATCCACATGATGGAGTGAGTTCCTGTCGCTTGTCCCAGCTCCTGCCGACCTAGCAATTCGAAAGCATGTAAAAATGTGAGTAGATAAATAGGGACCACCTCGGTGGGAAGGTAACAGCGTTCCATGTCTAGTTGCACTGGCCACGTGACCACGGAAACTGTCTGCGGACAAAACGCTGGCTCAATGGCTTGGAAACGGGGATGAGCACCGCCCCCTAGAGTCGAACACAACTGGACAAAAATTGTCAAGGGGAACCTTTACCTTTACTTAACAACATCAAACAAGCTATGATTGACCTGGCAAGTCACAAGCAGCACAGTCCTGTTCCTCTGCTCAAGCAGGGTATTCAAAGAAAGCAAACTGATAACACTGCACAAAGCTTAAAATCTACCTGGTTACCCCAACCCAACCCAACTGAAGCTCTGGTTAATATGGAGGATTTACTACATGCTTGGCTCTGCATAATTCCTATCCATCCAAGCCAGAAATATACTAAAGCAAAACACAAGAATGTCTGATGGAAGCAATGGTGGTCGTACCCAAGAAATACCAGGAGGTATGAATAAGCTAGTACTGTACCATAGCTCATATCCCCCAGTTCCAGTGAAATCGACCTAAGTTGTGGACAGAGAGACCAGCTTTTCCTTCACTTGGATTGTAACACTGATATTAAATCATTACCAAAACTGCCACTTTGGAAATGGATTGCTACCCATGACCTGCTCTGACTGTGTTTCTATAGCACTGCCTTTCTCACAGTGTGATTTATCTGATTCTTCGAAGCCTAGTGCTGTCTTTTTAATGAGGTTGGCTGCCTCTTTTTCCTCTCTCTATAGGAAAGGCACATATATGAAAATATAGAAGGAGAAAGGGGCCCTTTTTCCAAGGCGGGGGCCCTCCAAGCCCAGCCGAGGGAGGTCTCTTCTCTCGCTAATCCCCTCCCCACGACACACACACACACACACACACACACACACACACACACACACACACGTGTCTGCTTTCCCTCAGGCTTTCCCTCGCCCGGCTGGGCCGCGGCGGCGCCGTTGGCCGAGTCCTTTCCCTCCCAAATGAATCGATCGATCGATCCCCCCCCCCCCCGCCGCCACAAGATTGAAAGGTGTCATGGCCACAGAGACGAGCGGGAGGACTGGGGGGGGAAGGGGGCAGCCCTGCCTCGTCTTTTCCTCCACGACATACCCCCCACACACCCCACACACACAGAGGGGGGGTTTCCTCTCCCGTTTAAACACACACGCGAAGGCCACGCCCCCAACCCTTGCTGACCAGCCCCCCCCCAATATATATCAACACAGCCGACCCCCCCCAAATTCCCAATTTCTTTTTTACCTCACGCCCTTCAGGGGCTCTTTCCACCATGCTCTTCTTTCTTCCCCCCCCCGGCTCCCCACATGCCGCCCTAGAGGCTCTTCCATCTTCTTCCATCTCCCCTCGAGCTCCTGATTCCTCCCCGTAACGCCACTCTCCCCCCCATGTGTCCACACGTGTCTTTCTTTGTGTTTCTCCCTTTCCCGCTATTCGGAAAACGGGGGGGGGGGGAGGGCGCTCCTCAAATTCATTTTATTTCACGAGACACACACACACACACCCGCCCCGCCCGCCCCCCGGCAGGGTTCCCCTTCTTCGCTTCGCCTCTCTTTGCCAACACCCCCCCCAACCGAGGCTTTGCGGCCAGACATCCGTGTGGGAGACCTTCTCCCGAGCAATGCCATGTGGGGGGGCATAAAAATGGCCCCACAGCACCCTTCACCATCGCCCTCCTGTTCTGCCCCCCCCGCTTCCTTCCACTGCCTTTTCAAGTAGGGGAGGATCCTAACCCATATGCCTCTTAAGGATGTGTGTGGCGGGGTGTTTGACATTACATTCAAAGCAGAGCACAAAGGTGTGACATTCCCCCCCCCCAGTGCCTCACGGTTTTCCCCTTGCAGAAATCCCCCCCCAATGCACGCCACCACAACACCCCTGCTCCCCACCCCATGGCATCCCATGCAAAGGTTCGCTCATCGCTAGAAAGAAGCCCCTGCAATCCAGGGTGCGAGTTTGGAAAAGGATGCGGGGAATGAACTCACTGAAGAGTTCATTCCCCGCATCCTTTTTGTTCATTTCTGAATAAGCAGCCGAGAAAGACAGGAAACCCCCCCCCGGCCGGCCGGCCGCCCCCCCCTCCACACCGCACGCCAATGCCCATGCTTCCGCCTAAAGCAAACCTCTTCTTCCCCCCCCCCCGCATGTCCGAAATCAGGGCACCGCCGAGGCGCAGCCCGTGGCTTACTTCATTCAAACCCCCTCCGGCCCGAAAAAAAGGGGGGGGGGAGGATCCTCTCCCGAGTCCCAGTCCCGTTGGAGGGCAGCAGACGCGCGCACCCCCCTTGGCCGCCTGCGAGAGAGCGAGAGAGCGAGCCAGCCCCCGGGGGAGCCCGAGCCCCTTTAGGAAAAAAGGAAACTTTTCTCCAAAAATTAAGAACGACCGGGGGGGGGAGAGAGAGAGGGAGAGAGAAAGAGACAGAGAGAGGGAGGGCAAGGATCCTCCGCCAGAGGCTCGGGGGGGGGTTTCTTCCCGTGGTTGCAGGAGGGGGGAGAAAAAAAGGAAAATCTGGGGAGGGCACAATAAAACTCCAGAGAGGAAACCAACTTAGGAACCGCAAAACGGGCGTCCGAGCGGATCTCGTTTCCTTCCGTGATAAGGGACAAGCGCGGGGGGGGGGGGGAAGAGAGAAAGTAAGAGAGAAGACGTCGTGGGGGGGGGGGCTGATCTTTTGCGGGGCTGATCAGAGCCAAGCGGCTCTTGTGCTCCACGCGCGGCCGTTCCTAAATCCTAACTTTCTCCAGAGTTGTTCTTGTTTCTTTTTTTCTTCTTCTTTCCTCCCCTGCAGCCCAAAAAATAAATTACTGATCTCGATCGGCAGCCTGGGTTTACTACAGAAGCCATAGTGGGAAGGATTGCAGCATTTCGGGGAAGGGGCGGGAAGCCGGACGCTGGGAGGCTTCCTGTGTAAAAAGATCTGAGCTGCCTTTTGTCTCCTGTTCTTACACCCTTCGGTTGTTTTAGGGAAGGAGGGTCGTTTGAACAGCGTGCGGGAGAGATCCCTGCAGGAATCTGAAACCTCTTACTTTCTCTCTACCAAGTTCTCTCTCACACACACCCCTTCGTTCCACTAGGCAAACTACTTCTTTTTCTTCTCTCTCTTTTTGCACTGTTTCTTACGTTAATTCCGATGTGCAGAGCATAACTTGCCCTCTATTCACGCTCTGCAGGGGACCGAATACCACCCCTCGGATTTCTGCACGGCCCTAAAGGAAGCTGACTTCCATAGCAGACAAGACGAGGGTTTAAAACTTTTCGGCAGCAGATTCTTGGGGATGGAGGAAGAGGCAGCGACACATGTTTGGCTGCCCGGTGCAAACCGTAAGGTCCTCGCATGCACACTCTCACGCACACTCTGCTTAGGAAAAACAAACCAGGTTAGTGGTTGGAAGTTGGCCACCGGTCCTCTCCTGCGCGAAGGGCAGCAAATCAATACGGGGAGTGGCAAGAGTGGCAAAGGGATAAAGTGGGGGCAGCCAGGGGCAAAAATGGGTATTCAGAGCAGGAGAGAGAGAGAAAGACCTGTGCCTCGGGTGAGGAAATGGGCAGAAGCTGGACCCCTTTCTGATTCCTGAGTGGGTCTGTGCTTCTCTTACCCTGGTAGATGACCTGGCACTGCCAGAGTAGGAGGTATGGCAAACATCTCTCTACCTCCTCCAATAGAAGGAAGCTGCCCCCCTGGGGGGGGCAGGCTCGGAAGAAATAACTAAGGAGTGTCACAACTGGTTCCGGGCATCTCCCACCTCAGGTATTTGACATGGGGATTTTGTATGACAGAGGATGAGATGCCTGGACAGCGTCACCAAAGCGACCAACATGAATTTGACCCAACTCTGGGAGGCAGCGGAAGACAGGAGGGCCTGGCGTGCTCTGGTTCGTGGGATCACGAAGCGTCGGACACGACTAAACAACAACAGTGACTGGCTGTGATCATGTTTGTGACTTTATGGCCATGCACTGGAGCAAGCAGGCTTTTGACGGAGGTTCTGAGGTCCTCTGTTAAACGGGCGGAAGAATTTCTTAGGGATAACAGGTGTCCAATGGCGGGGGAGACCCCTTTGGAGGTGGATAAACTTGGAAGGCTTTTGAACAGAGGATGGAGGGCCATCGGTCAGCGGTGCTTGAGCTGTGTCCTGCATCAGGAGGTCACAGGACTGGATTACCTTTGCAGTCCATTCCAACTCTGCAGCCCTATGCTTGGCCCGTGTGTGCCAGTGTTCCCTAAAGTACTTCTAGACTGCACTTGTCCCATCGCCTTGGAATGCGTCCTTCACTGGAGCTGGATAGGTTACCATCTTCACATACTGTTTTCCCTTTGTTTTCTACCACATTTTTTTTTCTCTTACCAGATAAACAATCCATCATGGAAAAAAAGATATAATACTCACCCTGTGTCTTTAAACTATGAGCCAAAGGAGCCCTCTGTCAAGATGTTCCCTCGGTGTTGGAAATCATTCTGGATCTCATTTCTTAAATGCTTGTTTGCCTGGATGCAGGTCCGCACCAGAAGTGTAGGCAGCTGGACACGGTTTGGTGCTTGGTAAGGGAAGATGTGGCGGCCACCAGGTCAGAACTAGAGTCTCATCAGGATCAGAGCAGAAATAAGACAGGGGTGGGGTTTAGGTTTAGAAACAAACTTCATGCCATCCGAGAGTGTTTGACCATCTGACTCAATTCCAGCAGGTTTAAGGACAGGAAGCAGTTCTCTAGATTTGCAAAGGAGCCTCTCACCACCTATACTAACTGCTTATTTCTTACTGTTCATTCAACTGAACAATGAATGTGTGAATTAACCGTTGAAAAGGATTGTGCTCAAGGTCACACAGAATTTATCTCTGTAATGTTTTTCCCTGCCCCCTGTGGTAGTCTAATCTAATTCACACATATAAATGATGTTGCATCATGGTTTCATCATCGCCATAAACTGATGTTGCAAGAATCAACTCATGAACATGCGTGTGTGAGTCAGGCAGAAAGATTCCAAGCTAGGCAGCTGGCCAAGGAGAGTTAAGGGAGCAAGTGGGTTGCTCATTTTCTGAGAGGCACCATCCAGTTGTTCTGGGCAAAACCTGTTGATGAATCTACCAGCAGCCCCTTTCTGCTGTCTCTTGCAGGGGCCAGGAAGACGATGGCAGCCAAATTAATCCCAGCTGTGCCTTGTTGTGGGTCAGGAAGAGAGGAACATATATTCTAGAAGTGCGCCTGGGGAAGGGTGTCACGCAGAAGTGAATGCCATAAATCAGGCTTGAAGACAAGGTTATGTCTTATTGTAGTCAAATGTGGCCGGTAGAGATATTAGAGATACGTATGATCTATCTAGCTGTCTGCCGTAATTATTTGCTTACTTTGTCCACGCAATATTGGACTTGAAACAGTTAATAGCACTATGGCAACCCTTTATAATACTGAGTGTTTTGCACTCACTCCTCCAATGGATAGTGGGTTCTGGGGCAGTCCTGTGCAGGATCAGATTTTTGTTTGTTTGTGTGTTTCTTTGTTTTGTCCTGTTTCCACCAGAATAAGAAGAGTGTGTTACACAGATATCAGCTACCAGTCCTCAAAAGCCATCAATTAAGCAAGCACCTTCTAGAGAGCAGTGCTTACTGGGGAAATGTCTCTGGCTATAGAAAAATCTAGAGGAAATGTTATCCTCTTACAAAACAGCCATAACAACAGCATTAAAAGCTGTTCCCTCGTATTTGAAATCTTGATGGAACAAACATTACCCCAGCTAACCTGGCTTCTCTTTAACTTGGCGAGTAAGTTCCCAAACTTTCACGGCAGGCTTCAGTTGAAATTGGAGTGAAATAAAAGAAAGGGGGGGGGGGAGGATGAGATTTGATCCTGCACGATTTTGTTTTTAGGATGCAATTGTATTTTTGGACAAAACCATTATTTGTATTTGACAACAGAACAAATAACTGTGTATTAGTTTTGAACACAAAGAGGCTAAAACTACTGTTTTGTGGGTTTGAATCCAAATGTTCAGAACTGCTATGAACTTTGATGGATTTAAAAAAAGAGAGCCTCTTTTGTTATTTCTGGAGTAAGGAATCAGCAATGCCCCGCAGGCTAAAAAGTCAAGCTCAAGCTGCTTCATAACAAAATGAAAAACATCCAAGGGTCCAACCACACAAATGAACTTCCCTAGCAAGCAAATCTCCCGTGCACCTTAGCTCTGTCCCATGCGACTCAGAAGCATCTATAGCTATAGATATTTCCAGGTTGCATTGTAACTACTGTATAGAACAGGGGGAGAGTCTTCTGGATTCCTGATCCCATAATCCCTCACCATTCGCTTTGTTGGCTAACACTATTAAGAGATTTTGGGGGGGGGGGATTGCTTAAAGCAGCCCTTCTGTATAGATCTCTATGTTGTTCTGCCTTATTTGCCACGCCAGATTACATTTTTAGAGCATTAGAGACAAATGGAAAAAACCTTGTAATTATAACTAAGAGAACTTCCACATATATGAGCAGAATACCTTTGTGCGGCATTCATGCCTTACAATAGAATCTGGCTGGCAGAGGTTACCAAGGCTACGGAGCTATGTGTAGGTGGTTTGGGTGTATGAGAGAGATTGAGAAGCCATAAGAACTCAATAGCAGGAGCTCCAGATTAAGCCCAAAGACAAACCAAACAAAACAAGCATAAAACAAGGATATAAACAGGTTTTAGCGGACATTACTCTTATTTACATCAGAGAGAAATGTGGATATGGGATGAGACGTATAGAAACAAGGAACAAATACAGTAAACAGGTTGCTCTGGGAAACCTTCACAGAGTTGACTTGGCTAGTTGTAGTCTGGTCATTGTCTACATTGACATCGCTGACTTCATAGCCTGTTTGCTTGCTGGTTGCACACAGCCAAAATCCTTATTTGACACAGATCTTAGGTGCCGGGAGAACCTGATAGAAGCTAAAACCCTGACAGCAACATATTCTAAAGCCTGGGTAGTCTGGGTAGTCTGCTTGCTCCCACATAGCTTTGTCTGGGGGTAAGCCATGTTAGTCTGTTCCAGCCAAACAAACAAAGATTATTGTGGGGTATGTGTGGGTGGAGGTGTGTGAGATGTCCTCTGAGCTAGTCCACAATCCACCCCTAATTGTAGTTCACTTCACCGGATCCCACACACGTTGTACATAAAGATTTAATTCTTCCTTGTCCTATTGAAGGCATCATCAGCACTTTTCAGATCTAACAATATTGATGGTTGTTGTGCATTTTCCGGGCTGTTTGGCCCTCTTCTTAAGGTCTCTGAAAGCCTTCGAGAATACATCTAACAATATTGGTTAGAAGAAGAGGGAAATTTCCCATTGCATTAGGGAATTCTGTACAGGTCATCTCTGTAGCACTGAAAATACTACCGGCGTCATGAGAATTCCTTCACTCGGATGCATCTACTTTTGTACACCAACCAAAAGCTGTTTCTATGCATGTACCCCTCCTTCTGGATTAAACAGAACATGCTCGGCAATTCCACTTAGAGGTAACACTATTCAACAATAGGTACATTTCTGCTTGGATTGCTCTTGTAGGAAAGGGTTACTAAGGCAGCCAATTCCAGTCAAGCCAGCGGATTTCCCTTGAAAATAAACACCCAGAGACAAATGAGCACACAACTCACCCGTTCCATACTTTCGTGGAAAAGCCCTTGTTTCACTTCCAGACAGTGAACTGGCCTCCCGCCCAATGTTGCGTGTTCTCAAAGGACTAATCCCAAAGGACAAGCCAAAGGATGGAAGCCTAAAAGAAGGGTATAACAACTTATAAACAGGTCCAAGTTTGGCGTAATTCTTATTTACACCAGAGCAGAGAAAGTTGGGGAAATGGGATGAGACCCACCGTTGTGAAATTTGAGACACAGGAACAGAGAAACCTGCACTTGGCCACTCCTGTCTCTGAAAAACAATCTCCTCTACTCTCTGAATTTGGATAAGTAAATCTGCAAAACCTGGGGAGCTCTAAAATATAATCTTCACCCTTTGCTGACAGAAAATGGTTGGCTTTATTCCTTCCACTCATGAACAAGAAGTGAAATTAAATATATTTCCAGGTGGGGTACATTCAGATGTCTCTTATTAGCATACCTGTCAGCCTTTGAAAATCCAGAAATGGAAAATTCACCCCCTGACTTTGACACACCCAAGCTTTCAACTATGAAATGAGAGTTGCAGAACTGCACATTTTCACATTTGCATGAATGTGATCACATTGCTGAATTAAAATGAAGGTATTCATGAGGTTTTTCATTTTGCGGAATGCATGTAGAATATATTTTCATATTCAAGACATAAACCACAGTGGAGCCTTCTCTGTTGTACTGACATTAACATACACGCATTGTTCATATACAAAGGAAGGAGACATTTTCAAATTAGCATTTTTGCTAATGATTTAATATCAGTATTGCAATCCAAGTGAAACAAAAGCTGATTTGAATTGTATGTTTGAAAATACTTTCATACATCAATCTAAACGGTTTGTAAATTGTGGTCTATGTATAGCCAGCAAAATTTGTTTGTAGACTAGCAACTGATACTTTGAGATCCTGGAAAGAGGACATGCCCAGCCATCTTTGCTTGCCAAGAAAACCCATTGCTGTAAACAATTTCGAAAGTTTATTGAAGGATAAATTGTTGATGGATTGCAAAAAGCCACAATTTTGATTGGTTGCAGTGTTAGTGCAGAATAAGTAGCAGATCCTTACATGGTGATCCACCCGCCAGGCAATGCTCACCTTCCCAAGCTGTCAAGCACTGGCAACCAGAGATTAATATACAGCAGGGCCTCTGTATCTGCACACGATCAATTCCAAACCCTCCCCCATGCAAAAAGAAAAAGAAAAAGAAAAGAAAAGAAAAGAAAAGAAACACATAGTAATGAACTCCATACATAGTCCTTCTAGTGGCCAGTTCTGGTAATTACATCATTGAAATACGTATTTCTGTTTTTTTCCTATTTAATATTTTTAATACTTTCAGACCGTAGAAAGTGAAAACACGAGCACTGATTCTAGATACAGGGGTCCCGCTCTTCATGCCTTGGCCACAAAGTCACTAGGGCACATGCTGTGGGAGACTGGGATGGCCCATCTGAACTGGGCATATCCTTTCAGGTCCACAGATCTTGATCTCCATGTGGGTGGGGAAGGGGTCTTGGTTACGGTTGGTAATGAAGATAACAAAGACTAAGGAGACTGGAAATTATGCAGTCATATCAGATACGTTTTTGCCAAGTGAGAGTTCTTGCAGTCTTGTGCAACAGTTCCCGAATCTTGTGGCAGCATATCCACATTTTTGATATTTTAATCTCCTTAACCCTTCTTTACCACCATCCAACCCTCTTTTAACAAAGAATTCAGTTCGCAGCTTAAAATTTATGAACACGACTTTTAGACACTTAATTAAAACGTACTTCAAATTGAACATAAGCCCAAGCTTTTTTTAAAAAAAAATCCTGAATTCTAGCAATGCTGCCTATCACTGCCGAATGTTTAGTTTGAACTTTTTTAAATTAAAATCTCACAGATTCAAACCTCCCCACCCCCACCCCTTGGAGTTCTTCACACAACCTAATCTAGGAATCAGGGGCTCCCGCTGATCATAGGCTGGTTTTTGATTTCCCAAAGACAGTGCTTAGACCAGTACGCCGGCTGCACAGTGATTCTGGCTCCATTTCAATTCTGCATTTGTTGAACAGAAATATAGATATTAACAACAACAAAGTAGTACCGAAGAATGTTCGCAAACACGAGGAGGAAGAACAGAAAACGTTTTGTAGCTGTGACAAGTAATCCTTACCTCCCCCTGCAGAGAATTTTACTTAGCTGATTCATGAGCATCTGTTTCCATTCATTCCAGACTCCGTGCCCTTTTGCTGCTGGATTCCTTTCCAGCACAGACCAGGGGGCCAAGCAGTGGTTTCTCTGTTAAGCATTGGTGTGCGCGTGTTTACGTACATACACATACCCAAGATGACATGGTCTGAATAATTTGGAAGGATAAGAGAGGGAGTCCTTTATGAACTTCCTTTACTCATTCTGGTTTTGCAGACAGTCTTCCGACTCGACTTATACAGTGTAATCTGTGGTTTTGCTTGGGCAAAAGGAATCTGCATCCACACACAGTCTTGCTCCAAATGAAACACAGTCACCGCTATTGTCTGACCGAGCAGACAGAGCCCCTTTCCAGTCATTCTTAAACTTTGACAGTGGTTTTTCTCTCCTCTTCCCTTTCCTTCATGCAGAGGTTACCAAAAGAGCAGCTCTTGTCCCCAAATAGGTTGAACAATAACTCACGACATTCCAGCAAGCATCCCCAACAGCTATCTGTGTGACCACCTAAATCTAATCCCCGTAATCCAAACTTAACCATTTTCCAGCTGGATAAAACTGGACAGTTTGTCAGTTTTGGAGTCTGTTTCTCCTGCTTCCTCTTCCACACAATTTAACTTTCCCCATTATTTTACTGGCAGCTAAAGATGAACTATGCAACTTTGCACAACTACAGGAGAACTACAGAACTTTAACAGTGACAATGAAGACATTGAAATAGAGATCGTGTATACCTTGGTTCAGTCATCAAGCCAAACGGAGACTGCAGCCAAAAAATCAGAAGAAGACTGAGATTTGGAAGAGCAGCAATGAAGGAACTAGAAAAAGATAATCAAAAGTAAGGATGTGTCACTGGAGAACCAAGTCCAGTTGTGTGCCTAGTCACACAAACTAGGAATGCAGAAGAGTAGAAACCACTGTGTAGTTGCCCCATCTACATACAGTTTTTCTTTACCACCACTTCCAAAATGGCAGATAACCAAAAAAGAAGTGCCGCAATTGCACAAATAAATTGTAGTGGCCAAAAGTACAGCCTTCTTCAAAAGGAGGTGCTTGTTCATAAAGATGATGACCCTATAGGATTCCTGTGAAGACACAGCCTTACAGGCAACCCCATATGATGCCATGATTGGTCACATGTGAAGTTGTCATATATATGGATTTGTAGACTTCAGGTTGCTGTTTTTTTTAAACACAACAACAACAAAATATTTTTTTTTAAATATGGAAAAAAGAGCCCATCCTTCTTGGTACTATGTCTGAACTCCAAGGATGTAACCATACATTGTTGTTAAGAACAAAGTCTCCCAGCATGTCATCAACATTTTCCTGTATCAATGAACAGGGTGGAGCCATTTGCCCCATTCCATGTAGAAAAGCCAACGACTGGCAGCTGAATCTTTCTTGGTGCTGAACCTGGAAGCAGCAATCTAGCTTAGGAGGTCTAGGTCAGGCTGAATGGCAGATACAGAACTTAGAAATGTTTTTAAAAATTGCAACTCTCAGAATATCTGGTTGGAGGATTCTGGGAGTTGCAATCCAGCCGCCGCTCCCTCAAATTTCCAAGCAATGTGCAAACAGCTCTTTCTGCTCCAAAGAGTTGCCTTCACCTGGCAGCATCTACTGCCCGAGGTGACTTCCTCACTTTGTCTCAGGGCCTGTGGATCCTGGATGAGGAGTCTCTTCAAGGCAGGCCAGATTTCTCCAAGAACATCCCTGCGTGGTGCCTCCAGATCTGCACTAAAATGTGAAACAAACGTTTGCTTCGTCCATGTGAAGATATATTCAACATCTGCGGCTTCTGTTTTCCAGGGATGTTGCCTCTAATGACAGAGAACTATCTATTATGCAACAATGTTTGAGGAAACCTGTTCTGACTTCATTAATATATTTTCTTCCATCTTTTTGAGCATCAAAAGTCTTTGGAGAAGTGGGATTGACGGATCAGGATGAGAGGGTCTTTAGATATTTATTTATTAATTACCTTTAAATCTTCTGATTCCTCTTCCAGTGACTTAAGGTGGAGTACATGACTTTTCCTTCTCCTCTTTATTCTCATAAGGACTCTCTCATAAGGACTCACCAAGTTCGATGAGGTTCAAAGGCTCAGTGAGGACTAGCACCCAGATGGCCCCACTCTAATCTCTACACTGGATGGATGGATGGATGGATGGATGGATGGATGGATGGATGGATGGATGGAGGGAGGGAGGGAGGGAGGGAGGGAGGGAGGGAGGGAGGGAGGGAGGGATGGATGGATGGATGGATGGATGGATGGATGGATGGATGGATGGATAGATAGATAGATAGATAGATAGATAGATAGATAGATAGATAGATAGATAGATAGATAGATAGATAGATAGATAGATAGATAGATAGATAGATAGATAGATAGATAGATAGATAGATAGATAGATAGATAGATAGATAGATAGATAGATAGATAGATAGTAACATTTTCAGAATTTAACAAGATTTCGGTCTTGAAGCTGATAAAAACACAATCCATAAAACACAAAAAGCTCGTTGGATTTTGTTCTGATTACTATTATTACAGGTTCAGCTGACCCCATTGTTATTATTTCCTCTTCCTAGCCAAGATAATCACGTCCCACTGTGCAAGTCTCAGCACTTTCTGCTCCCTGCTTACTTACGTTTCAGAGAAACTGCAATGCTGGAAACTCTAGTCGTATGTTCAAGCCGTTCAGTGTTTCAATATAAACAGGACAGGTCTCGTCTAGAAAGGGCTCCCAAAAGATTGTTCACTTTTGGTTTTGCCTGTCTGAAATTAGGGAGTGTGGGAGTGCCAGCAAATATAGCATTAATCGGGGTGGTGGGGTGGTGTTTGCCTTTAAAATAAATGTTATTACCTCTGATGACAAGCAACGTTATTCCAGAAGGACACTCAAAATACCTTTGCCATTTATACAAGGCATGAAGAGGGATGTTGTAGTACGGTTGCTGGCAGTGGCTTTAGGAACCAACATTCGCTACAGTCAGTGGGAGGGTTTTTTTCTGTGTGATGCCTCATTAGAAGGAAAATGTTCCCCAAAGAATAATAAATTCCTGTGCTCTTACCTCCTCATTTTGTCCAAACTGCTTTAGACCGTTTTCCTTCCACAGAGGGAGCTGGTAAGAATTTGTATTACCCTTTATTATCCATTTTGGTTCAGGAAATTGTGCAGGCCAGCTCTTAGGGGAGACTTAACTAGGAAAAGTCTAGCTACTCTACCGTCCAAATGTGAAAGCTATCTATAATAAAAGAGAATGCATGCTCATGTGTATGTGTTTCTGTCTCTGACATTGCTATAAGACAGTAAAAATTAGACATCTGAAACGTGGCACACATATTAAAGGAAACTTACAGTTATACAGTATTTATTTTAACAGACTAATTGATTTTAGTTTGGTTGTTGTGGGTTTTTCGGGCTTCTTGGCCATGTTCTGAAGGTGGTTTTTCCTAACGTTTCGCTAGTCTCTGTGCGAAACTGGACAACACCAGCAATCATTACGTCAGACTGCACAGGGAAGCCATTGAAATCCACAAGCACCAGAAAAACTTCAACAAAAAAGAGGAAAGTTTGAAACTCAACAAAACTTGGCTCCCAGCTCTCAAAAATACAGCATGCAAAAGGTCATGAACTCTACCCAACCACAAGGTCAAGGGGATCACTACCATCAACCACAGTGACAGATAATCTCCTTATCACAACAATACACCCACAACAAAACACACTAATCACCCATCCACAGAAAACAATACACCCACAACAATACACACTAATCATCTCATCTCACAGCCATAAATACTCCACACCCTAGCCAAACTACACCAGAGCACAGTTTGCTGTCCTCTAAAGATGCCGGCCACAGAGACTGATGAAACGTTAGGAAAAACCACCTTCAGAACACGGCCAAGAAACCCGAAAAACCCACAACAACCATTAGATCCCGGCCGTGAAAGCCTTCGCGAATACATTGATTTTAGTTTATTTAAATATTCACCTGGAGTACCATCTTTAGTCACTTGGTGGCAGACTTCTCTAACCTTCCCTAATCAGCACAGAAAGGAGGAGACAAAGCAAAGTGATGCAACTCTGAGGTATGCAACTGTTGTGAGGCAGGGTATTTTTGTGAGTTCGTTTGTAAGTGAGACAAAATAAAATAAATGTCAACATGGATAAGTACAAAGTTTTATATTTGAGCAGGAAAGCTCAGTGGCACAAACATAGGTTGGGTGACATCTAAATATAAAGTAATATGTATAAAGAGGATCTAGGGATCTTAGTTGACCACAAATTAAACATGAATTAATTAGCACTGTGATGTGGAAGAAAACCCTAATGCAACTCTGCATCAACAGAAGTACGGATTCTATAGTACCATCAGTACTTCTCTGTTCATCTTTGTTTGGACTTCATGTGACACATTGTACTCAGTCCTGGGTATCCTGAGAACCTCAATTTAAGGAGAATATTGAAAATCTGGAATGTATCCAGAGGACAACCAAGATGTTAAAAGATCTGAAACCCATGCCCCGGGAGCGATGTTTGACGGATTTGAATGTCTTTCTTTTGAAGAAGACTGGTGGATGATCTGATAGCTCTCCCTGAGTCCAACCCTAAAGGATATTCAAATGGAGCAAGCTTGTTTTCTGCTGCTCCAGAGCACAAGATCTGAACCAATGGGAGCAACAACAAGAAAGGAGATTCCATCCAAACATTTGGATGAACTTCCTGACAGTACAAGCTGTCTGACAGAGGAATGGACTGCCTCAGAAGGTCGCAAGGGCTCCATATGGGTTTTGAACAGAAGCTTAGGTGGACATCTGGGAGGGATAGTTTAGTTGCGAATTCCTGCACTGGCAAAGGGTTGGGCTAGATGACCTTTAGGATGCCTTCCAAGTCTACTCTTCTGTGAATCTTTTAAAGTAGACCTTTGGTCTAGATGGGTGGGGTAGAAATCTAATAAAATAAATAAATCTATAAAACAAATCCTTTGCATTCACAGGCAGTTGTTCAGCCCTGCAAGAGCTTTTCATGTGTGCAGTCACTCTAGTTAGTAAAATACTGTAAATAAGCCCTGTGGTCCTTGGACAGTTATGTGGGTTGGACTCAGAAAGGGGGGGAAATGCTAACAATACTGGTGATGTAATCTTGAAGGCTTTCACAGCCAGGATCCGGTAGTTGTTGTAGGTTTTTCGGGCTGTCTGGCCGTGTTTTTGAGGAAGAAAAATCTCAAGAACATGGCCAGACAGCCTGAAAAACCTACAACAACCAATATTGGTGATGATAACAAGGAGATGAGCTATTTTGGGGCCCACTAGTGACATATAGTCCAAATGCTGCCCAAAACATTCAGCTAGCATCATTTCTACTATTGGGTATGCTGATGACAGCAGTGTATTAAACTGCAAGACAAAAATCAAGCTAGGATTATTCACAGAGAATGAAATAGATCTTTTACAGAATGTTAAATATTGATGTATTCCATTGTATGAAGAAACTGGGGAATTAGGGGAACATGGAACATGAATTCCATTTCAGAAACTTTGAGGCTTCCTTTTAAGTGCATGGAAAATCTGACTGAGAAGGCAGGGGTCAGTGTCAACTAAGAACAAAGGGCAAAGTGAGAGACCACATCCACCTCATCTCTTGCCATCAAAAGGAAGTCCACTTCTTTCTCTGGAGTCATGTAAATTAAGCGGGGATTACAGCTGTGTGAAAGGAAAAGGGGAAGAAGGTGCTTTTGTTTTGGTAAACATGAAATGGGATTGACAAATTGAGTAAAACAAGTCTGGAAAAGGCCATTCAGTGTATAAAAGGGATTTAGAAAACTGGCTAGTGACCTTAACCTGGCCTGTTGATGAAGAGAGGGAAGATTTGCTCACCTGCTGACCGACCATTTATTTATTTATTTATTTATTTATTTATTTATTTGATTTATATCCCGCCTATCTGGACCAATGGCCCACTCTAGGCGGCTTCCAATACAAGATAAGACAATAAAAACACAAAATATACAAAATATATATTTTGTATATACAGTGGTGCCTCGCATAAGCGAGGTCAATCCGTTCCGGATTAACCTTCGCTATGCGAAAACATCGCTAAACGGGACTAAAAAAGCCATAGAAACGCACTGAACTTTGTTCAATGCGTTCCTATGGCTTGAAAACTCACTGTTAAGCGATGTTTCTCCATAGCGCTGCCATTTTCGCGCCCTCGGTAAGCGAGGGCAGGGCGTGAAAATGCGGCGCGAACCTTCCGGCGGCCATTTTGGAACCGCCGATCAGCTGTTCTCCCCCGCTTTGTTTTGCGAAGATCGCTAAGTGAATCGCTTAGCGATCAATTCAAAACGAAAAATCGCCATAGGGATGCATCCTCTGCATGTCTAAGAACCATGCTGACCCTTATCTCTGGTGTGTGAGTTTCAGGAAGGTAAGTTTAGCCTTTGTTATTTTCTGAACTCTGGAACCGCCTTAGACTATCTCTGGATTTTGATCCAAGTAATTTTGAAACTTTCTTATACCTTTGATGAGCTTTTTGTCTTTTTTACCCTTTCCCCATATTTAGCTTCTTTTAATAAAACATACAAATCTTTTCAACCAACTGCCTGTGTTCTTGACGCAGATGATCTGTTGTTCTAAAATCAGGTATTGCTTCAACCAGCTACTAGAAAGTTTCACTGTATGTGTGGGATGTGGTGGCAGCTGCTTTGCAAGGCTGGCACATGTTCTATGTGCCTAGCCTTGTGGATGTTTTGAACTCTCTGCAGACACAACCAGATCTGAGCAGACATTTGGGAGGGATATAGTTTCAGTGACGTTCCAAAGCTTTCACCACCAATCCAGGATAAGCAAGGAAGCGGCTATAAAGAGGGTTCATGACTATGCAAGCATCACACATTGCATTAAACACCCTCTTCCCTCCCCCCCAGGTTAGAATAATAATTTGGTTTCAACAGCACAGACGCAATCTATTCCAGTTTCAAATAATCCCCCCCCCTCCCATGTTCATCACTCTGATTCCCCAAAAACAACTGTCTTCTTTTATTTTAGGAGAGGTTGGAAATTTCTGTGGAAATCATGTCTACAGAAACCCAAACTGTGATTGGCCAACAAATTAGCCAGGCAAAAGGTCATGGCTGAGCCAGAATGTGCCGTTCTGAACAGTAATATTTAATGGCAGATTGATCGAGAGAAAGCAGAAGAGTGCCGGGAAACAAGAGCAACATTATCCCTAGGGAGGATTTGTAGAGAACGCTGTTTTGGAGCAATAAAAGGGATGTCATCACAGAGAGAAAGGAATGCACAGGGCACTGATGCCTGAATCGTCTCTGCTGCATGCAACCCACTCAGGAGTTGAGTCACTTCCCTCTTCTTCTTCCACCTCCTCCCTGCTGCCTTGTCATTTATGAAAGAGAAATTGCCTTCCTAAATGAGGACACAGGGCCCTTCTGATATCGTATGAGAACTCATTTCTTTAGTCCACGCAAGGCTGGCCAGCTCCACCAGTGGGACTACTCAGGAGAGGACAGACTGCGGGGCCCACCTAGACAGTTACAGACAACCCAATATAAGAAGCAGCAGTTCCATAAGTGCTCAAAGCTGTTGAGGTCTCCCGAGATCACAACAGCTTGCAGATCTCCTTTCTTTGTTTTGCGATCGATTGGTCTCCTGGAGTTGAACAGCAGCTTCATTTGCATTCTGATTGCTTAGACACAGAAGGCGGGAGAGGACTGAAGGGATGCGACACTCGTTTTTTCCCTGGCTCGCTACCTTGAGGGTCTGATTCGACTTGTGGTATGCCCTTGGCTTCTTTTTGTATATCTAGCTGGCTGGATAGCTCAATGAGATAGGTATCTGGCTGTAGAGCCAGTGCTTAAGGGATCAGTTCCCTAGTGTGCATCCTGGAAGAGCCAGCCTTCGTAGTCTTGGGCAAGCTGCACAATCCCCAGGCCCCTCCAGAAGAAGGGAAAGGTCAAGCACGTCTGAGTACACTCTACCTAGAAAATCCTGAAAAGGGTTGCCGTAAGTTAAAATTGACTTGGTAACACATGAGTATAATATTATTATATGTCCTGGGAGCATTCCAAGCCCATTGAGTTCACTTAAGTTGATTGTGCATCATCATCAATGTCATTCAGAAACAACCAACAACAATAGAACAACATGTCCAGAACAGTAAGTACAGGAATAACTAGAAAATTCTGAGGAATCCCACATGAATTTTTGTCCCTTCAGAGTAATTATAGGTCAAACTAAATAGTATACTTATCACATAATTATAAGCAATATTATAACCCATTAAGTGATGAAAAATGTTTGGATGGATATCTTAGCATGTGTTTTTCTTACCTCCGTATCTTGTATTCAACTGTGCTTCAATTTCTGATTGGTCAATGGAAGGTAAACACAGGGTTATTGTTTGCAATTGCAAAGGGTCATATCTCTGAGGAATCCTATTGTCAAAAGATATACAGTGCAGAGCGCCTCCACTAATTACATGCTAAGTGCATCGTCTAATTCAGTGGTTCCCAACCAGATGTTCTTGGACTGCAACTCCCAGAAATCCTGGCCAGCACAGCTCGTGGTGAAGGCTTTGGGGAGTTGTAGTCTAAGAACATCTGGGCACTCAGGGTCCAGTCGTACCCAGAGTCCTGATGCTGAAGGGTGTGGAGCAAAAACAGAGAGCCAGAGCGACACATGGCACACAGCACGGGATTTCAAGATCCTGAGATTCAAATTCCCATCCAGCTTGGGCATTCGTCCTTCCATTGGCCCCCAGGTATGCAGCCTATGCAACCTGTCTGATGTGGCGCATAGCATACTGGAGACATTAACCAGCAGCTGAACAGGGCGTGATTTTGGGCCAGTTGCTGATTGTCGGACTAAACCACTTCAAAAGGCTGCTGTGAAGATAAAAGAGGAGGACCCTGTCTCTTTTTAATATTTTTAAACACAAAGGTGCTATTTATGATCCCAGCTTTCCTTGAACTTTCTTGGCTGGTGTTTGAACAGCCCAGAATTCCTTGGACTCACAAAGAACGTGGGCTCCCTGCATTTCACATTTGGCCTTCTGTTCTCCTCCTGCCAGGTTTTCCCTTTGTGAGCTCCATCCTGAAAGCTGCCTTAATTAATATCAGCTTAGGCTGTGGCGGGGACCTCTGCATGTTCTTCTTGATTTGAGACAGACTTTGGGCGAACAGAGCAGGGCAGCAGTGTCTTGAAGATGAGTTCATCAGGGGTGAGAAGCCTAGCTTCCTCTTAGATCTGTCAAGCCAGATAAGAAGATCCTTCCAAAGCGTCAGGTTGAAAGCCGCTTGCTCAGCAGATTTTACGCAAGGGAAGACCTCCATGTGTGGCCGAGTAGGAACTCTTGTAAGCATTCACCAGAGCTTGCAAACATTACATTGGGGACTACGTCTTCAGAAGGAAGACCAGCAAGCCTATTTCCTGTTTCTCATCTTTCTCCAGAGTCTCTTTCCATGGCACAGCTGGGAAATAATTTTTTTTTTTAGCTCTAACTCCCAGAATCCCCTAGCTATCATATCTTCCCTTAAAACGATGGGACTACTGCTCGCAGAATGTCTCAGTAAGCATATATTCACTTAAAAGTAAAGTATAGCAATTTATTTTTCCTCTTACTCACAAACATTACTAGCACTTTAAGAAAATTGGCACAACGTGCAGGTTTGGGGTAAAAGCTGGTGTTCCTGACGGCACAGAGGCTAGCCTGTAGACCCTTGGTGTCGCCACATTTTCCCCAGTTCAAATTAAGATGTAATAAAGCCCTGCAAAATGTTTTCTTTGAATTTGCTGACCCTACCCCAGAACAGAAGACAAAAAACGGTGCATATTTGGTACACAGTGGCAGCATTAACAAATCATCCACACCACTCTTAAAATGTTACATCTGTGAGACTGTGCATTTATAACTTTGAACTACAGCTCTCCATCATGTAAGTCTCTTTCAGGACACTCTCAAGAAGTACCAGAAATGAAAATGGTTGGGTTGATCCATATCAACCAATCAGTTCTAACAATGGTTGTGTCCAGAAGGAGTGGATCTTTTGTAAAACTTACAGGTCTTGATTGGTCATCCAAACTCAAACCAAGGAATATTTCACATTATAGCTCAAATTGCTGGCACTGGAGAAATATTTTTCTTCCCAACTATCGTACACTGAGCTGAGTCTCAACCTTTGAACCACTTTGTCAGTCCTCACCTTCACTAGCTAACTAATGATTGTTGGGGGGGATGGAAATAATGCCCCTGGGACCGCACCAGACCATCGTGCCTACACCCAGAAGGAGCCAAAGATCATCTGCCGGCCATTAAGAGCCTCGTGGCGCAGTGGTTAAAACGCTGTACTGCAGCTAAAACTGTGCTCACGACCTGGGGTTCAAATCCCAGGTAGCCGGCTCAAGGTTGACTCAGCCTTCCATCCTTCCGAGGTCGGTAAAATGAGTACCCAGCTTGCTGGGGGGGCAATGTGTAGCCTTTATAATTAAAATTGTAAACCGCCCGGAGAGTGCTTGTAGCGCTATGGGGCGGTATATAAATCCAATAAATAAATAAATATAAATAAATAAATAATTGAATATGTTTTAAATTCCACAAAAATATGCACTTGTACATTCAATCTTTCCCTCCCTCTCTCTTTTATTTGAGAAGGCATCTTCTTGAATGCCTCCAGCATGGGAGCATTTACCACCTCCCCTTGAGGTCACTGGTTCCATTATCATACTGCTCTAACAGTTAGGAAGTTTTTCCTGATATTCAGCCTAAATCTGGATTCCTATAGCTTGAGCCCATTATTATGTGTCCTGCACTCTGGGATGATTGAGAACAGATTCTTCCCCTCCTCCGTATGACTACGGAGTGGTCAAGTACAGTGGTGCCCCACAAGACGATGTTAATCCGTTCCATTGAAATAATTGTTTAGCGAAAACATTGTCTTGCGAAAAGCGTTTCCCCATTGGAATGCATTGAAATCCGTTTAATGCATTCCAATGGGGAAAATAGTCGTCGTTGTGCGAAGATCGCCCATAGGGAAGCCATTTTGCGAAGCTGCTGATCATCTGGTTAAATCATCATCTTGCGAAGGATCGGTCCCCCCCCCCAAAAAAAACCGTCTTGTGAAGCACGGACCGAAACACTGTTTTGCGAAGTGCAATGGTGATCGCAAAAAATTGTTGTCATGCGGATTCGTAGTTTTGCGGGGTAATCTTCTAGTGGGGCACCACTGTATTTGAAAAGAGCTAGCCTATCCCCTCTCAGTCTCCTTATCTTGTGGCCAGTGTATGACAGATACGTAAGTAGTCTTCCATCTAGAGCTTGGAAAGATGATGGCGATGTTGAAAAACTTCCAGTTGAAGTGACATGTTTACAAAATAATTTCGTCCTCCTCCTCCTTACGCTCTGGTTCCTAGAGCCAACCAGCATCACCACTTGCTTGATAAAGGATTCTAGGACTGGTAATCCCCCAAATTAGAATTTCCCCAAGAACTGGTCCCGTTGGACTTTGTTCTGGTCTGATATAGTCAGCCATGACCATTCCAGCAGGAGAGAAGCAACACAAACAGAGAGAGATTAAAATCTTTATTTCACCTTTCGACAGACCAGATAGGACAGCTCGAGACCCTTATTTTCACCAGGCGCTTGGTTAAAAATGGTTAATGACTCTTCTGAGGGACTGGATGTTTGCACTGGCCGCTTGCCATTCATTACAGCTGCTGTAGTCCCCCCTCTCGACCAAGTACATCTGACCGCGATAGTTGGGTTCCTCATACAACACCCACCTGGAAAAAAGAAAGGGAGGAAGCAGCTTTTTATCAAACTTCTTCACCAAATATTCACAACTGGGTACAAGAGTCTCTGTCTCCCTGAGCAGTTGAATTATGCATGCATCTTTTGATGCAACGGATAAAATGCTCTAGAGGGAGAGAGAGAGGCCCCCTGCTCCCCTTCTTAGGATTTAGAAAAGAGCACAGATGGATAAATGAACTACATATAAATTTGAGAGACGGCAGGCGAAAAGTGGACACAGCAAAAACAGTTGATCATCATGTGTTCTCTGTTGTGGAAAGTAGATACGATTCAGACAATAATGGTCACAACATGTTTTTCCTTTACCTGAATTTGTGTGTACTTCTGCTTTTAATTAATTAATTAATTAATTAATTAATTAATTAATTAATTAATTAATTAATTAAGCTGTTTGTTTATTTATTTAGCTGTTTATTTAACTGTTTATTTAACTTATATGCCGCCCACACTACCCAAAGGTCTCTGGGCGGCTTACAGCATTTAAAATACAATAAAAAGGCAAAATAAAAGGGCAAAATAATTAAAATGCAATTAAAATATAGATATTTTCAGTATCACTGTATGACAGTATGGTGATGTTGTGCTGGTAGAGCAAATCAACATTTTACAAGGCAATTCTAAAAATGGGGGCAGCCAAAATTATATATATATATATAATTTTGAAATTGGACTTTGGTTCAGCACCAAATCTCGCACATATATAGCAGACAGTCTACTGTTACTCTATGCAAAATTTAGGGATGTTTGGGCAAGGAATTTTTGAGTTGTGGCTCTTTAAATGTAAAATTGTTTTCCTCCTGTGCAGAAAACAAGCAACCTTAAACATTCTGATTGAAACATTCCCTAATTCAAATGATTTTGAAAGACTAATCTTGCTTATCTTGAAAGACAATGACTAACCCACCAGCTTTTTAAAAAAAAAAAATTGAAGGAATCCAGGCTACAGGTATTGAAGCATTGATTTTTTTAAAAAGACCTTTAAAAGGGTGAAACAGAGACTTTCTTATAAACTGAGCACGTGTAGAACTCATTTTATGGCCCAGGAAGGGAGATGTTTGGAGGGCAATGAAAGATTAGAGAAACATTCAAAAGACGGATTTTCTGGGAAGAGTAAAAAAAAAACAGGCTTGCTTTATATCAAGTAAGTCATCCAAAAACAAATATTTTGCTATGTATCTCTAGTAAATTAGCATACGATTTTAAAAGGCCTATTCAAAGTATTTCTGCATTATAAAAATACAGAGTGATAGTTTTTGTCCACATGCTTTCAGTAAGCATTTCTGAAACCAGGCTCATGACGACACCAGGTCTTCAAAGGGAAAATCCGCTCCAGGTCTGGGACAATTTGAACTTTTGGCCCTGCCCGTCAGGACCCAATTCGCTGGCTCTCAGGAGGAGAAATTTTTAATTCCTTCCTGGCCAGACTGGTGCTCATGCTGGCAAAGGGATTCTGTCCATGTTTGTAAAAATATTTAAAACAACATTAAAAATAGAATAGAGAAAAATTATTCAGAAGCTCACTTATTTAAGATGTTGTTGTTTGTGTGTGTGTGTGTGTCTTTGTTTTTTGCTTTGTGGCCGGGGATGGTCTTACCCAATGTTAGCAGAGCTTTGCTGTCTATATCCCATCCTATTTCAAGCATTCCACCCATCTTATCACTATACAATTGTCTGGTAATTAAGAAAAAAAAACTCCAAACACATTTGGAATATCACCTGTCCCTGTATTTGTATTGTTTTGAGGACCATACGGCCCTATCCTGATTTTTCCCCAAAATACATGATGTCCTCTCAAATCATTTCTGATGGGAGAAGACAATAAGAGTTAATGACCTCGAAAATGTCCTATCACTTATAGCTCCGCTCAGATTTTGCAAACCAACAACGTCTTTCGTTCAGTTGTTCAATGAGCATTTTGGTGGTTGTTTTCTTTTTTCTCTTTTCTTTTTGACAGGGCCAAATAAGATTGCCTGAGGTGTGGTATGCTCAATCCGTGTGTTTCGATGCAAAAATTGCCCCAAATGACACTCTGCCCTTCAAAGTGGCCCTGTTTAGCCCAATCTAGGCTTGGAAAATTTGGTTCTCCAGTCACAATCATACACCGAGGACACCAAGATGTGAATGTATCCAGACATTCAACAGGCAAAACAGGTACTCTAACGTGTGAGCAAAGACACACACACACCCGAAACCCTCCATATTTAGCTCAAGGTGTGTTGGAAGGCTTCATTTAAATCAGCAATTTTCAGCTTTATTTTGGCCACGACCGTAAACACAACATGAAACTAATATAGGAACAAATCAGGACTGTATAATTCGCATAAAAAACCTTATAAGGCGGTGTGTGAAGAACTGTTTCCAGTCTGTGGCTCCCTTCCAATTGGCCAAGGCCCCCCCCCGAGGGCCACACAGTCCCCTTTGCAGATGTAACTGATCATAAGAAAGGTTTCCTCCTCAACCACAGACAAGAACAGAGGTGTTGACTACACCTGAGAAAGAACCCCGACAGTCAGAACTAGCAATGGAATGGATGAGAGGAAGGTGGTGGACATTCCTTTCCGGGAGGCTTTGAAAGAAGCCTTCTCTGCTAGGGATGCTTTAGCTGTCGATTTCCTGCTTTTGGCAAGAGGCTGCATTTAATGACCTTTGGGAATTTTTCCAGCTCTGTGATGGCAGGTATTTGGCAGGCGGGCTTGACCTTCCAGCCAGAGCGCTGCCTACAAGCTTTGCCTTTCCCCCCCTCCTTAGAGAGGTTTTCTTGGCACAGGAGCCTGATGTGTAAACCAGAACTCCAGCTGTGCCTTCTACAAGCCAAGCACTCCCTGGCTCCATCAGACACGCTCCTTCAGCCTCGCCTCCCCTCCTTCCACCCGCCACTCCCCACTGTCTCTCTCAGGCTCTCTCTCTCTCTCTCTCACACACACACACACACAGAGAGAGAGAGAGAGAGAGAGAGAGAGAAGCTTTCAGATGTTTTCTTTGTTTGTCCAAGAGGAGCACATGATACAAAGCACCAGGAAAATGAGGCAATGGCTTCGCCACACAGCAACATCCTCACTTGAAAGAGAGTGAGGCACCAACCATGATTTTGCCCCCCTCACAATCACCCCAAGAGAGCATTCATTTCTGGTGGGCCTTTGTCTGAGTCTCAGTTTTCAGCAGAACATCTCAGGGATGGGTGAGCGATGGCTGGGAAACAGGCTTCTGTCTGTTTTGATTCAACGTTTTGATAGCAAAGGATCACAAAAGGAAGAATGGAAAGAGAGACAGAGAGCAATTACTCCCAGAAAAATATACTCAGCATTCATCCTCATAATGATAAAAATGCTAATTTAAAAAAAATTTACACACAGATCCTGACATACTACATGCTGATTTATTTTTTGCTTCAGATGAGCAATATTAATAACAGAGTTTCCCAAACGGATGACTATACTATGATTCTGCTATCATCTGCATTATAAAAAGAACATCAACATGTATCTGTTGTTCCTGGGAGATGCAAGGATTGGGAGACTTGAATGGGAACAAAAGCATGAGTTTGGGTCTCTTTCAAAAGGGGCCTGTTTGGAAATCCGCTAACAAAGTGCAGGAAAAGGAAGGGCTTAGACTCCAGATAAATAAGACACACTTTTTTAAAAAAGCTAAAAAGCATGAAGGAGGCAACAGCAAGAGGATTAATGTAGGAATTAAGACAAGCAGGTGCAAGCTGATCACGAATGTTTTAAGCATCTAAACATTGTACGCAGCAGCACCACAGAAACAAGTTCATGACCAACCTGGTCATTATTAACTTTTGAAAACCCAAGGATAGCCTAAGAATTGGCACACACTGCCTTCGTTTTAAACATAATCAGATTTCAGCAGGCTGGGCCTGATGGCAAAAACAGACCTTGCTGCTGATTGGCTGGGACCGATCGGCATTCTGCTTCCTCTTCTCCTGAAACTGTTTTCTCGGAGGCCACACCAGCTGGTAGCACATTAAAAGCAATCTCGTTTTCCAAGCATGTACGACATCCAGGCAAATCAGTTACTTACGCTCCATCGCCATAGACTTTAATGGCATTGATCCATTTCTTGTCCCAGCCTTGTCTACTCAAGAAAGAGCAATCTTCAGTGAATTCCTGACTGAGGCCAGAAAAGTGTCTCCCTTCAAAGATTTCTATTCGATA
This sequence comes from Pogona vitticeps, assembly GCF_051106095.1. Classification (NCBI taxonomy): domain Eukaryota; kingdom Metazoa; phylum Chordata; class Lepidosauria; order Squamata; family Agamidae; genus Pogona; species Pogona vitticeps. The sequence goes on from NC_135788.1 coordinate 7,106,432, forward strand.
ATGTTCTCCATGCTGTGGACAAGGAGAGAAACCAGACATGGTGTGAGGAGGAGAACAACAACATACATCGCTTTTGCAAATGGAAGGAAAAGCAGGCTGCATTGCAAAATGTGGAAGCGTTGTTCATGGCCTGCTCAATCCACAGAAACAAAGACATCACCCATTGCCTCAATGGTCTTAAATATTCAAGGATGTCGACAAGTCTTCGGGTCTGAGTGCCAAGTCAGAGTCTTGGTTACCAAGTCCTGAGTCCCAAAGCCCCAGGTCAAGTCCCTACTCAAAATAAACTCCCCCAGCCAGAAAAAAAGAGAGGGGTGGGTGGACATTCAAGTTTCACATTGAATCCAAATCATTGGGGGGGGGGGAGAATGAGTCCAAGTTAAGTCACAAGAGCGATTTAAGTCCTCATCCCTGTTAATATTTGCTTTGGCAACTACACTGATACCTCTACTTTGATACCTCTACTGCTCTAACAGCTGTACTTCCATCCTGTGGAATTTGGGCATTTGTAGTTTGGTGTTATGGTTTACAGGGGTGCACTAGAGTTCCCCAACACCTGCTTCTCTACGTATGTTTTGGGAGCACAAACTTCAGAGGTGCACCAGCACGATACATGCCTATGATATCTCTACACCCTCCTACATCTGATCTTCATCTTTCACTTAAGCTCTTTATTGCCAGTACAGATTGCTAATTACACAATCAAGACCTTTGTTTACCAACAATTCCAACACCTTACCCTGCTTGATTTTATCAAATGGTTTTTCATAGTCAATAAAACTACCAACGTATCCATGTTCATGTCCAGGCCTGCATGTACTTCTCTGGTTCTCAATCCACCTCTGAATCCAAATCATCTCTCTCTTGGCCCTTCTTAGTATTATTATGTCATATAGTTTTAAAAAACCCTGAATAAATGGCTCATTAAGTGTATTGTTCTGTAGTCTCTACAAACGGCTCCATTTCTTTTTAACAACAACAACAATAATTATAATAATTATAATAATTATAATGTGTGTGTGTGTGTGTTTAGTCGTTTAGTCGTGTCCGACTCTTCGTGACCCCATGGACCAGAGCACGCCAGGCCTTCCTGTCTTCTACTGCCTCCCGGAGTTGTGTCAGGTTCATGTTGGTTGCTTCGCAGACACTGTCCAGCCATCTCATCCTCGGTCGTCCCCTTCTCCTCTTGCCATCACACCTTCCTAACATCAAGGTTTTTTCCAAGGACTCTTTTCTTCTCATGAGATGGCCAAAGTACTGGAGCCTCAGCTTCAGGATCTGTCCTTCAAGTGAGCATTCAGGGTTGATTTCCTTTAGAACTGATAGGTTTGTTCTCCTTGCAGTCCAGGGGATTCTCAAGAGCCTCCTCCAGCACCACAATTCAAAGGCATCAATTCTTCGGCGGTCTGCTTTCTTTATGGTCCAGCTCTCACTTCCATACATCACGACAGGAAAAACCATAGCTTTGACTATTCGGACTTTTGTTGGCAAGGTGATGTCTCTGCTTTTCAAGATGCTGTCCAGATTTGTCATTGCTTTCCTCCCAAGAAGAAGGCGCCTTTTAATTTCAGGGCTGCTGTCTCCATCTGCAGTGATCATGGAGCCCAGGAAGATAAAATTTGACACTGCCTCCATATCTTCCCCTTCTATTTCCCAGGAGGTGATGGGACCAGTGGCCATGATCTTAGTTTTTTTGATGTTGAGTTTCAGACCGTTTTTTGCACTCTCCTCTTTCACTCTCATTACAAGGTTCTTTAATTCCTCCTCACTTTATAATAATTATAATAATTATTATAATTATTATAATTATTATAATTAAAAACACCTTAGAATTGCAGAGCTGGAAGAGACCCTATGGATCATTGAGACAAATTCCTATCAAGGAGACACAGTGGGGAATTGCACTCCCAACTTCTGGCTCTACAGCCAGACGCTTAAACCACTGAGCTATCCCGGAATTCTTTTGAGTAACTTAATAAAAGTCATTCTCAACAAAATTTTAGGAAGATTCCAGTTCTGTAAACTTGATTGAAAAGATTCACTAAAACTTCTGTCATCATCTTGTATTGGGTTGAATACATCTTTAAAAACATCACTGAATCCAAGAGCCTTGCATTTTATTTTGCTTTTTTATGTTAAGAGTTTTTCTATAGTTTCTTTATATTTATTGGCAGATGGGCTATATACCTGTAGGTATAAGGCTGGGGATGATGTGTGCTCTTTTCTAACACATCTGGGTGGCACCAGATTAGGGGAGGTTAACATGGCACATTCCTGAACCCTTGTTCTTTTTCGAGAGTAGTTTAGCGCTAGAGTTGGGCACAAGCCACTGGTTCATTGGGTGGCCAAATAGGTGGCTGGCGCTTCCCAGCCCCACCTCCTCCCGTGGGTGTCCAGTCAGAGGCAACACCACACTTCCTTGTCCTGCCTCCTCTGGGCGCCGTCTCGAGTGGCCATTGACCAAAGAAGATGGGGCTGGGAAGTGCCAAACATTTGTTCAGCCGAGAAAAAAAAAACTGGCACGCCCATCTGTATTTATCACCCAGCTGCCAGCCTTACAAGCCGCAGCGATGGGTTCCTGCCATACACTGAGAATGCCAGACAGCGTAGACCTTCCGACTTCTTAAGCAGAAAGTCTATACTCAAAAGGAAGAGAAAACACAGAAGGGCCACAAACAAAATATAAAAAGGCAAGACCACGGTGCCACACTTGACATCTGCAAATGATCCAGACATGCATACAAGGGGAATGAAATGAAACACCCCTTAAGGGGCAGAAATAATAGAAAGACATTCCAAAACACACAGATTTTGAGACTGTTTGCCTTACAACCAAAAATCAAAACTTTCCCTTTAGTTTCCAGGCAAGACTGTGGTTATTTATACAAAATAAATGCCGTGACTTTATTAAATAGAGGAGAAAGAAGAAAATAAACCCTTCTCGCGCCTCTCTCATTCCACAGTCTGGCTGTGAAAGCTTTTGAGGGTGAACTGAGGTCAATGTCCTGCATGAATCCCACTCCTCTGCCCTTCTTCTGTCCTATATGGGATTCACAGAAAGGTATTGTTTTCCTTATTTAAAAAACCCAAACAGTGGCATGTTCTCTGATATATTTTTCAGAATATACATGAGAACAGTCAGCTGGGCTAGCAGAAATCTTGCAAAATACTTTAAGTTTGCAGAAGCTTGAAATGGCAGCCAGTAGATTAAAAAAAAAATCAAAGAGGAAAAGTCCCCCCCCCCTTATGCCATACACTTACAGGGAGGTGGTGGTGGTGGGGAGATAGATGGGGAGTTTTGGGGGCCTATGCAATTTAGGCTGGGGGCAGTCAAAGAAGAGTTGAAGGTACATGGAGGGGGTGGTACCACCATGGCCAGCCCAAGACATTTTGCTGCCTGGGGTAAAGGGCAAAGACAGTGCCTTCTTCCATTCCTTGTGTAGAGGATGACTGGACTGGCCGTTGAACCGCCACTCAATCCTGCACAATGAGACAGTAACCTGACTCTCCAGCTTCCTCAGGATAGATGGGGCGGGATAGGCAAAGATGGCGGCCTAGAGCGGCTTTTACACATCACCACAGAAGAAAGCCGAAGAGGGCAGATTTAGGATCTGCATAAAACGATGTAGGCTAATTCATAGGTGGAGATGCAAAATCGGAAATGACTGTTATCATTTAAACAGGATTACAACACATCTCACAGGTGCGAAGCGTCCGTCAGAAACCAAAACCAAAGGACAAGCCAGGAGGTCAAGTCAAGAAAAATACTAAGAACTCCGAAAGACTGTGTTGCTCAAGCCAAGCTTACAGGGCTAGCACAGGGAGCGACTTTATAATAACTCATCCTGTCCGGGAATATCTGATAACCAACCTGGGTAGATGGAGGCAAATGAATGCCTGGCCTGGAAGAACTTCACTCAAAAGCTGCTTTGGTTCAGTGATTTACCCAGTGGCTACTGCTCTTCGGTGGTATACTAAAGACAGCATCTGAAATTTGCACACTGCCATAGGTGGCTGTCCATGAATAGTTACGTGGATATGTTACTTCTCTACAGCAACAACAGGGAATCTCTCCTTCAAGATCTTGTTGAACTCAAACTTCCATCAGCTCCAGCCAGCCCCAACCGAATGTGACTCGGGGTGGGTGGGTGGGTTGGGATATGTAGTTCCACATCACAACCCGAGGGCCACGCCCTCATCCATTGGCCATCAGCGCCTGCGGGACTCATCTACTTTCCTATACCCTCTCTGCAAACAGTAGAGTGTTATCAAGCTCAGACTGCACCCTTAGATACACTTAAAATGGGGATGCACACACATGCACACACACACACGGGCATGCATAGAGTCTTAGGGCAGAACTGCTTGCACTTATGGTACAGTTGTTTTGGTTAAAATATATATAAATATATTTACTGTCAGGAAAAGTGGTTGTCCCATAGACAGAAGGAAGGAAAGCTATACCCTGGAATGTTGTGCCTGTGCATTTATGTGTGGCACACAAGATAGTTCCCTTCCAACTGATTTACACACACACACACACACGCACACACGCACACACGCACACACGCACACACACACACACCAATGGCACTGGAGTTGTTCATCTGTGATTCAAGACCTGAATCTAGAAGAAACCAGAGAGTGTGTGTACACACTTCACAATGCTGAGAAAGGCACTCCCATAAAATGGGAGCGTATACAGTACGAGGCTGTTTGAATGCCTGCCTGTGAAAAAGGAGCACTAACCATTCCCACTGGCTTGCAGGATCCCATCCGGTCGTTATGCGCATTCCAACTATAAAATCCCGGGTACTCGCCATGCTCCAGGACATACTGTTGACCTCGGAAATCGGCATGACTGAAGCAGAGCCAAGCTCCGGTTCGGACGCAGACAGAATGGACTCTGTTCGTGAAGCCCCGTTCCTGGAAGTTCTCACAGGGCCCAGAGACCTCCAGCTTCCGGCCCGTGAAGCATTTGCCCTCGTAGAAAACAATCTGGAAGGAAGATGGTTGCATCCGCTGAGTGGTGGCATCCTTGTGTCCGGAGTTACACACACACACACACACACACACACACACACACACTCTCTCTCTCTCTCTCTCTCTCTCTCTCTCTCTCTCTCTCTCTCTCTCTCTCTCTCTCTCTCTCTCTCAGTTCCAGTGCCCATTTGTATTCCAAGCAAAAGAGGGATCCACTGCCAGAGGGATTTAATTTTGCATCCAATGACAGAGCAAAAGGAAAAGCTAGAGCCTCTTCAATGAGAAATTACAGTCCAGCTCGTTCACAACCATGTGTGTGGTTCATAACAATGCAAATTCCCCCTTGGGCTTTTCTAAATATCCCTGTCTTGCATAGTACGTTTAGTTGAATTGGGATACCCGCCACTGAATTTCCCAGTCTCCCTTACCCCTTAAGTTGCCAGATCCTTCTATTTCAAGACTCTGTCCCCTTTCTTTCAGACCACCCCAGCCCGCATGACGTCAGCCTGCAAGACAACACAATCCCCACAAGAGTTTCTAAACGATTGCTCTGTCAACCCCTCTGCTGCTGGCATCCTTAGGTTTCATTTTCCAACTCACAAATTTTCCCTTGGCCGAATAAATAACTGATCTAAACTGTAAGCAAAACCATTTTAAAAGAGAGAAAGAATCACTTACTTTTCCTGAATACTGAGACATGTTATTTGGTAGTGCTCTCTGATGCCAATGCTGAGTTGAATTCCCAAATGGGGCTTTCAGTGTATTGCTGGAAATGGTACTATATATCCGCAATGGGGGGAACTGAGGCTGGGGCCTGTCAAAACAATGCACACCAGCCATGATTCATGCTTAGCTGGCAAGAACGGCATGCCTCGCTCACTGCTGATACGGGAGTTTTAATTTAATCCAGACAAGTTAACAAAAGAATCACTTGATGGGGGATTTAAGCTATGAGTGCTGTACATTGAGAGCAGCTTTATTTAGAAGAGGTAATAAGGAACTAATAGGAAAAGGTGGCTTGGTCTTTCTCACCCATTACAGGGTGTTTCCATCTAAGGCTCTCGTATTTGGAATCTGCTTTGAGTGTCCTCAGACAATGCCTTAGAAACTCTGAACATGCAAGCTTGCTCTTACTCTGAATTAGGCCATTGATTTATCTTGCCCAGTACTGTGTCCTTTGACTGGAGGGTCACCAAGAAAATCTTCCTAGCTCTGCTATCTGAGAATTTGGATCAGATCTGGACTTATGCATGTCAAAAATCAGTTAGTGTGACCACTCTGAAGTGGTCTTCAGCCCCTCAACCCCGAAGAACAGTTCTATCTTATCTCCATCATCTGAAGCTGTCTGGAGCAGCTCTTCATTTGAGGCTTAAAGCCTCCAAGGCCACCTAAGATTGGCTGTCACAAATCCAGAGCATTATGCACAGCTTGCACAAACAGCAATGCATGAATGGTGCTGAATGCAAACATGACAACATTCATGCACCGGTACCCGTTCTAGTGCTCTCAGCTGGCCCAACATGAATACCTTCCAGGCACAACTGGGCTATGAGATGGAGCCCACCCCCAGTTATTCGGTTACAGAAGTTTGGAAACCCCATCTTTATGCTTAGATTCAGACTTTGTGAGATTCAAATGGTTGCAGTACAAAGAATCTAGAAAAGTGAAACACTGGACTAGAGGGTTTTGGGTATGATCCAGTGAAACACTTTTCTAGATCCTTTGTTCTACAAACCACTGCTGTGTTGTATATGAACAACGGGACTGCTATGTCAAAGCAAGTGCTGTGCCTTGGTCCTGAAAATGACAGCAGACTAGCTGGATCAGACCCAAAACCCTCTAGTCCAACCTTCAGTGCCAACGATGGCCAATTAGCTGTGTCCGAGGAGCTCACAGGCAGGATGGAAATGAATCACACACTTGTGTGTATGCTCCAATTGGAGTGCCAGACTGCCTCCGATATAAGAGGTAACAATGCCATCATGGTGACTAGCAGCCATTGATGGCCCAAGGGATGGGTAAATGTGATCTTCTAAATGTTCCTAGACTGCAATTCCCAGCTAAACGTGAGTGATAATAGGACCTGTAGTCAAGAAAACTGAACCATTGTTGCCCACCCTGCTATATTTCAAATCCCATTATCATATCGGAAGGGGGAAAGACGGGACTTTGTAGCATCTTCTGCCACCTCAAAAGGCTAGGATGGCAAGTAGGTGAGATATGTTTCCATTTGTTTGTTTGTACCAGGACTTCAGTTATGGAACTCCCTGTTGAAGGGAATGAAGATGGATCCATTCTTGACGCGCTTCTAAGAAGCAGCTAAGGACAATATCATTGCGTATTGTTTCCGGCCTTTAAAACTAGCTTTTAAATTATTTTAGATTAGTTTTTTTAATGGGCAGAAAAGCAACAAACAACTTTAGTCAATAAAGAATTTGAGGTTATCATTTCTGAAATTACAAGGCTGCTGTTTTAGCTAGTGTGGCATTTAAAGTAGAATCCAATGCGTTTTACTAGGCAGTCTCAGAAGCATTCAGGGGTGCTTACTCCTAGGTAAGGGAGGAAAGGATTGCAGCCATAATTGCTCTTAGCTTCATATCTAAGGGACTGACTGTAATCTGGGAACCACCCAGATCTGACGGGACTACAACTCCCACAAACAATAGTACAATCAATGGAATGATGGAAGTTCTAAGGACGCACAGCTGAATGATACTATCAATTCTGTAGGAAAAAAGGCTGGCTCATACAACCACTGAATTACCTACTACGTGTGAGTTTTTCCTTTTTATTATTTTTATCTCAACATCTTGCTAGGCACTTGCAATATGTGTGCATGGTAAATAGTGGTTTAACGCAATGTTTAAATTGGGCCATAACTACAGCCAACAAGTAATAAACATGTGATGTTACCCTTGGTTAGGAAACCCACTTCTTCTGTTGTCCCTTGGAAGCCTTCCAAAACATTCCTCCACTAGAAAACCCCTGGATTAAGGCTTTCCCATAGAAAACAAAAATACATTGTCAATTAAAGGACAGAATGGCTCTTTATTAATTGATTTTAATGGTTTTATTGCTTGCTTTGTTTTTAGTGTGGGTATTAATGATTTTATTACTTTGTTTCACCTATGATCCTAAGGGTCTTGGGATTGTTGTCGATCAAAAGCTGAATATAAGCCAACAATGCGACATGGCTGCAAAAAAGGCAAATGCAATTTTAGGATGTGTTAATAAATGTATACAGTAGTTTCCAAACCCCATGAAGTACTACTTCTCTTTTATTTGGCACTGGTGAGGCCTCATCTAGAGGACTGTGTCCAGTTCTGGACAGCGTACTCTAAGAAGGGTGCAGACGAGCTGGAGCAAGTTCAGAGGAGGGCAACAAGGATGAGCAGGGAAACCAAGCCCTATGAGGAAACACTGACAATAGAAGAGGGGGGTGGTGGTGAGATATTATAGTGATTTTCAAATACTTGAAAGATTGTCATCCATAGGAGGGGCAGGATTTCTTCTCGATCATCCCAGAGTGCAGGACATGTAAATAACGGGCTCTAATTACAGTGGAACCTCTACTTAAGAACTTAATCTGTTTTGGAATGGTGTTCTTAAATTGAAACGTTCTTAAGTTGAAGCAAAATTTCCCATAGGAATGGACTGAAAACCAATTAATCCGTTCTGGCTGTTTTTTTGTTATGTAGAGGTGCGTTCGTACATTGAAGCGTTAGTTCCCATAGGAACTAATGCAAAGCTGGTTAATACGTACTCTACCACTAGGGGGAGAATTTTTTTTAACCTAAGATGACCTAAGGTTAAAAAAAGAGCAGGAAAGGTTTTTTTTCCTGTTCTTATCTTGGATTTCTGTTCTCAAGTAGAAGCAAAATTTAGCAAATGGAGCTGTTCTTAAGTTGGATTGTTCTTAAGTAGGGACGTTCTTAAGTAGAGACCCCACTGTACAAGAAGCCAGATTTCAGCTGAGTATCAGGAAAAACTTAACTGTTAGAGCAGTAAGACAGCGGAACCCATGAGCTTGGGAGATGGTGGGTGCTCTAACACTGGAGGCATTCGAGAGAAAATTGGACCACCCTCTGTGGGATCTGCTTTGACTTGGATTCCTGCCTTGAGCAGGGGGTTGGACTGGATGGCCTTAGAGGCCCCTTCCAACTCCATGATTCTATAATTAACGGTTTTATGGCTCAGTGTGTTTTTAGTGATGTTGCTAGCATCTTCAAGTGCCTTTTTAAAAGTGGAACAGTAGGATGTTAAACACAGTTTTGTATTACCTCTTGTGTAACATAGGATATACACAGGGGATTAACTAGCCCAATGCAAGCTGAAAGACATGCAAACAGTGGAGACAGGTTATAGCTGATCCTGGCCTCACTGGAATTATTTTCTCTCTTGCATCCTTGATTTTTTAAAATTTCAAATTCTTTAGCCCTTTATTTTAAAGCATTTCACCTGACATTTGGGTTTTGGGCAAGAGCTTCCCAATTGACTATGAGGGTTAATTCCTATATAACTAGCAAAAATATGGAATGAGATCAAACCACGTCAGTAAGTTCTATTTTTGTACTGGCACATAATTTATTAGCAGGAGCACTTTATATGTTCAAAGCACTTTAGACAGAGCTAATTAAATCTTCCCATTACCCCTAGGGAAGGAACTAATAATTATCTTTTCTTCAGAGATGGGAAATTGGGCCGATAGGAGGTAACTGGCTTCAGAGGGTATTATGTCTGCCTTTGCTTTGCAGACTATCTAACTCCTTCAGTGCTAGAATCAGATCTAGGGTGAAATTTACCGTTACTAAGTGCTGGAGGACTTTTACTGCTTAGTTCTTGGAAAAGCTTGTTACAGGTAGAAATCAGGCATGTAGTGGCACTTGAGAAACTGGAATTGAAAGTCTGCCCCATTACATTTGATGATCTCACACTTGCTAAAACATGTATGTGTGGAGCACAGCTGGTTGGTGAGTCTGAGTACTGCATAAACCACACAATTGTACGTACAGATTTAAAGGAAACTCTAGCAAAGAAATCCCTCTTTGACAGAAGCTTCAATATCAGCCCTGCAGTTCCAGATACACATTATAACAAGGGCATCAAGCTCAGAAACCATGTCATTAACCCACCAGAAACAGTTTTACTACCGCTCACACCAAATACAGAAATGATTCGGTTTATAACTCCCACTAAACCAGGACAAGTAGCAGCTTTGGTGATCATCAATCTTACTGAAGAAATTCGGTGTTTAGATTTGCTTTTGTACCTGGTTTCGCAGTCTGCTTGTTGACCTTGGCAACCTGCTTATGACCTTTGAGGCGCTGGCACCAAAACCTCCCACAAAAACAAAATACGGTATGGCTGTATATTATCAATAAGGCTGTGATTTACTTATTCAGTCCCACTTTATACCTCCTGATAGAGCCCATTTAGACTGAAATATTTTCAGTGCACTAATTTTATATTTTACTACTGCTAAGTCATGCATGTTGTTGCACTTTAGTTTGTTTTAAGGTTGCATGTATTCCTAGATACAGTACTGTATTTTTCATGTCCTTTCACCTGTTGTATTATTAATTCCTATCGTATACTTGGGAGGAAGTTACATCTGAATCAATTCAATCTGAAATATTACTATATTCTCCTGAAAATAAATTTGGATTGAAAGGTGACATATCCTTTCAAAAGGAAACAGCTATAAGGATACAATACCATTTATATATTATTCTACCTTTCCCCTGAGAGTATCCTATTGAATTCTTGTGAGGCAAGCGAGAATACTGTGCTTGACACAGGGTTACTGAACACGGTTAGACAGTGATTTGACCCCATTTCATCAAATCAGAGTACTACTGAACAAAAAGACATTTTCCTAAATCTTATGGAGCAAAGGCAGTGAGTGCATGAAAACAAATAGGCAGACAGTTGGAACTTTGCATCAGAGGGAGCTGCAGCAAAGTGATCTAACATTACTGCCAAAACAGCCTCTACAAAGCAGTGAAAGCAGCATACCTTACAACAGAAAATGTGAAGACAGCCCTTTTCCTTCAGTTATTAAACGGGTACATGCTAAAAAAATGCAACAGTCAAAACACTTCTACCTTCAGTAGTGCTATTTATTGTTTGTTTGTTTTTAAGTCTGCGGTCTGCATTCCCAGCAACTTTTTCTTTCAGGATTACGAGCCATACACTTGTTTAAACACCTCCAGCCTTTTGGTGTCAATGCCCAAATGCTGTTGCCGTAACCGCCCACCTGTAATACTCATGGCTTTCCAATGTTTGTTTATAATTCCCAAATGAAAAACAGTGCCACAGCACCTTAACAAGTTAAAGTGTTCATTGGGCCATGTCCCTTTGCAGGTCAGAGTCTGTTTTAAAGAAGAGAGTCGGCCACAACTGGATGGTACTGTCAGGAATATGAATTAAGATACATTGAAAGAAAAAACTCATTCCGAAGAGTAAATGAAAAATGGTATTTTGTTGACCAGTTAAGCATTAAAATTTACACAGCTACAAGTGGAGGAGGTAATATGCTGTCCACAGTGCAAGATACAGTCTGATTCTAGTTCATACTTTGAGAAGCAAAATAAGCCTTCTTAAATATTGCAACTTCTTCCTCAAATTATCTCTGGAGACTGTTCACTGAGGTGTATTCCCAACCAATTGAGAAATGACATGCTGAACTTCGTGGAAACTAAAGAAAAATGTTGCCAATGTGATTTGAGCTGTAATCTTAAAGAACCCCAGCTAAGCAGAGGAAGCACAAAGGTTTGCAGCTATTTTATTTACAAGTATACATTTAACACAAAGAAACACTGATATTTAAGCCTAGATGACAGTAGTGTAACAATAAGCATCATCTGGATGATTATTCTAACCCAACTACACTGAAAAATTAATGCCAGTAAAATTCTTGGTCATAATGTTAAGAAATACAATATATAAATTGAAAATATGATTGCTTAAAATTTGAAAATGGAAGTGAAGCCTTTTTCTGCACAGGAGTCAAGAGTTTAACATAATCTGAAGGGAAACGTCTCCAACTGTATATTGTTCAGGTTAACAGAAGAAGAAAAAGCGTAGTTTCACTGTGAGGGGAACAGGCAGTTTGCTTCTTTAGGCAGAACAACTCATTCCCAGGATTTAGCTTCCACTGCGCAATCACATCACTGAGCATGAAGACTTCCCTTGTGAAGATGCCCCATCAATTTTCTCTGCTTCCAAAATTATCCTCCGGAAAACATCAACAGCAGTCTAGAAAAGAAGGGAGAGAGGCTGTTAAGACTCTCAAACACATAGGCACACAGGAAGAACAAGCTTGTCTGCCTCCAGTTCAGCATCCGCAGCATTTGCAACAAGGATGTACAAGTTATGCTCATTATATACAATTAGAAAACGACAGAAACAGAATTACCGTTACCTTCTGGTTTGTTATGCATTTTGATTCAGCTCCTGTGGCTGAATAAGTAGCTTACTGAGCTCCAAGGTGGTCCGATGCCTTCTTCCATAGCTTGTAATATCTAGTATCTGGACAATGCACAACATCTACACCAGTGTGCTAGAAGTTCCTTTGTGCTATAATTCTGGCCCCATCTAATGGGACCAAAACAGGCCACACAACTTTCTACAAGATGCCATCTGAGATCTTTTCAGTCCATCATGTTACTGAGGGTTCAGGTTCATACTTCAACTATAATTATATGATTACCCTAAAGCCCTTATACTGTGTCTCTGTTACAACATACATACTTAGTTTTTAATATATGATGATCCACTGTTCTGAAAAAGGTGTTGCAAACATCTAGAGAAGATTAATACAGAGTGGTGTGCGAACAAAACGTTTACCCCTGAGCACCTTAGCCTCCTCATCCCTCATTCTTGTAAGTACTGGACAAAAGATGGCCTCCAACTAAAGATTTTATGCCTCAAAATGCAGTCCTTCAACTACCTAATTTTAGTTCATTGTCTCATAATACCTGTCATTATAACCTGTTCTTTTTAAATTTGCTTTGAAAGGACAGATACTGAATTTAAAGATTTTAACTGCAGAAGGAACAGTGATGGACAAACTATATTAAGAGTAATAAGAAAATACTGTAATGACTTTTAAATCATTTATGTGACATAGTATCTCAACTCTTTTTAGAAGTTTGAACATTGGAGAATGTTGTTCTCGTCTTTCCATCTGCTCTGTTTAGCAAGAGCTTTTTGCTAAACGAGGTGCAATTCTGAACTGGATTTACTTCCAAATCTATTACTAATCTTAAATAGTCCCTTAAGCATCTTGAAAATTTGGTATGACTTAAGTGAACGATATTTTCTGTAATACCAGATGTATACGGTATCTCATGTGATATGTAAGATTAAATGAAGTAAAAAGGTAGTTGCCATTAAAATGTAGTTTTCCATTCACAGATCGGCACTAAAATAGCTAATTAACTTTATACTCTTCTATCAATTGAATTCTAGAAAGATCCAATAGCACTAAGAACCAATCAAAAATTCCATCTAAGAAGTTTAACTTCTTCATGTTATTGTTTCTTTATTCCAGAAGGAAAATGAGAACACAATTTTAGTGCAAAGTACTCTGATATATCCTTCATGATATTTTGAAACAGGGAAATTCTGCTATTTTTAAATAAGGAACATACGGTGAATGGCTTTACTCAAGCTTTCAATATTCTTCTTCCCTGATACTTTCATGTTAGGAAATTAGAGACTGCCTAGCCTGCACTGAAAAGGTACAGTTTACTGTGAGGCAGAAGGTGAGAGGGATACCCCACTCGCTGGAGAGCCGTCCCTCCTCCACAACGAGGATAAGGAGGCAAGACCCCAGCCAGCACCCAAACCAACGGAGAGAGCTCAGGAAGGGACAGTGATAGAGGAACGGAGTGAAAGAATGCAGAAAAAAAGGTGGGAAAGGAGAGGAAAAAGAGGGTGGAGTTTGAGGCAGGAATAGGGGAGGTAAAAAGGAAGGAAGGGCAGTTACTGCCAAGCTGGGAATGGGTGTGGACAGAGGATCCCTGGACTGGATCACAGGAAAGGCTAAAACTGCCTAAGGAGAAGGCGGACTATATAAGGAGAAGGGAGATCCCACCAGGATCCTCATATTGGGGAGAAGCTGAAGTGAGAGAGTGGAGAAGGAGAGTAAGAGAGGAAAAGGAGAGAGTTGAGAGGGAAAGGAATGAAAAACTGGAATGGAAGGTAAGAGAGTTGAGGAGGAAGAGTTACAGGGGGGACCCTGGGAGAATCGAGACCCAGAGAAACGAACCCTGTGGATTGATGCCCGGGATGACGGGACTGTGCCCCTGTTGGAAGGTTCAATGGGGCAGACCGTAAGAGACTGGGTCCCTTTGGATTTGCCGGGACCATGGAATGCCAGTTGTGAGAATCTGTTCGTGTTCGAAGACTGGAAACCCCTTTGGGACCCGTTGGCAGAAGGAGATGAACTTCAAGATCATGTTATGGACACCCGTTTAATGTTAAATACTGTACACCAATAAATCTTTCACCTGTTTCGAAGCTGTCATGCTAGCATTCTTGAAATCAGAAAAAGTCAAAGGAATGCAAGTGCCTAAGTCATTACTTTACCATCACACAAATAAGTCGTTAGCAACTCGTAGGATTTGCTCCAAGAACACCAATTCTCTCTCATTTACTAGGACAGCCTTCCACCACCTTCTGTGCTCCTAATGTGTTAGACTATAAGATCCATCATCCTCAGAATGCGACTTGAAGTCCAACTGATCTGGAGCGTGAAAGCTAGAAAAAGGCTGCCAAAGGAACTTATATCTGAGCAACCATTTCTGCTGCCATCATAATACTGCAATTTCTTACCTGGTTTTCTTTAGCAGAAGATTCCAAGAAAGCTGCATTCCAGGATTCTGCTAAAGCTTTCCCTTCTTCATAGCTGATCACCCTGAGGGGAAGGGAATAGATAAATGTAGTAAATATTGAAACTAGAAAGCCTGATACTGTAAGGCTTCACATTCAAGATTTCAGGAAATAGTTGATGCTCCGCAGACCAGGAAGCATCACATGGTCCATTGTGACAATGTGCACTGTCAGACTTTGAGATAAGCTGTTTCTACTGCTTTGGATTATCAACATTTAATGGAGAAGGTTCTACATTTACTTTTACTAGAGGTAACACCTTACTTTGAAGGGACCTGAACGCACTTGTTAGAATGCAGAATGATAGCTAAAGCTCATCCAGATCACACAGTGACATTAATGTCTTAGTGATGACTACATCTGGTTGACATCAACGACTCAGGCATTGTCTCCAATTACATATGACAGCAGCATGACAAGCACACTGCTGTGTATTATTCTGGGCACACAGATTTGGAACAATAATGATGTAAATGCCACATTTATTCACGTGGCTGCTTATCTAGGGCAGGGGTCATGATTGGAAAAGTCTTTTCCCCCCCTAAAGGAAATAGTGTGCATCAGAAAGCAATCTAACCACTGTCCATTATTATAATTCAAACTTCCAGTTCACCTCAAACGTATAAATACTCCGACTCCATGTGGACTGAGGGAAATTTAAAACATTTTAAAATGAGCATCAGGGAAATGACTTTTTATTAATCAGCAAATGGGATGAGAAGAGGGTTCAATGTATTTTACTGTTCCAGAGCTGCAGAGACATTCTCCTGTGACTAGAGGAGAGAGTTATTTCACCAAGGTAGTCTTTCCTGCAGTGTAAACGAGAGGCTCTCTTTCATCCCTGAGGGCAAAATGAAAAGTCTACTTCAGAGATGCAATGCTTAACTTCTGGCTGCTAAACGTCTTCTAATGATGGCTCCTTCCTTCCTTCCTTCTATCCATCATCACCTCCTTCCCTCCTTTTCTGGTCCTGTTTTCTTTTTAAAATAGTTTTAATTTGGTGCTTGCTTCTAATATAGTAACTTGTTCTATATTGTTTTAATATAATAATATTATAATAATATATAACAACAAGTTACTATATTATAATATATTATATAGTAACCTGTTTTGTGTTTTAATATAGCAAATTACTGTTTTTTTAGAGACGTGTTTTTAATATATTTCATGAATTGGCTTGGGTCCTCCATTGAGGAAAAATGCGGTGTTGAATAAATGAGTAAAATAAGCAAGCCACCAAACAAATCAGTAAATCCAGAAGCTTCCCATTTCCAGAAAAATGGCTTTATGCAGAGAACAGAACAGATTCAGAGGATTTAACCGCAGAACATTAGGACTGCTCTCTGAGAAGCACATTGTGGTTGAAGGAATCAGAGGCTTCACCTCTAGGGCCTAAAGAAGCTTAGAGAGGGGCCACTAAGGGATAAATACAGGGAAGAAACAAGACAGACAAAACAGTCAAAGATAAAAGAGCCTAAGCAATAGGCAGCACCCAAATGACATGGAAGAACAAATATAACACAGGAAACCTGGGGTTGCTATTTGATCTGTTATTACACTCAACATTTAGGCATTTCAAGGCATTAATTGGTAGCAAATGAAAGCCTTATTCTAACTAAAATCATTTTAGTTAATAGCTTTGGAACTCTTATCTACAGTATACGCTATTATAAATACATTTAACTGTTTCAGACCTTTATCCCAGAGGTCTGGGGATCACCCAAACAGTTTCAATATTAAAAACACATTTTTGTTCAATAATTAGTCCAATAAAAATAAAGTTAGTTGTGAAATTATAGGGAGAATACAATAGTATGCACATGTGACACACGGACTCCTGAAAGACCACAGAGCCAGCAATTTTTGCTATCCCTCTCAGCCAATAAATAAGGATTCCCTGATGCTCATTAGGTCACCTTGACTCAGCTACCTACCTTAGCTCATAGAGTTGTAGCTGGGATGAACTAGGATAACCCAGTCAGGCTGCCCTGAGATTCTTGGAAGAAGGACAGGATACAAACGTGCTAAATATAGCACATTCTTGGCTCCCTGAAACGGCTGTCTGCCATTAAGTAGGTCACTGGCTGATGTTCCAAGCTTAGTTGGATTTACAAGCGTAGGCAAACACAGGCAAAGGACGAGGAGGGAAGAATTAGATGGAAGTCAGATCTTATACCTAAGGTGTGGCATTAGAGGGAAAGGTTTTCATTTGCATGTATGGTTTCATGGCATGTATCTGCAGTGATTGTCTGTGGGCTATCATGGCCTTAGGATTCCAATCTTAATTTTAAGAGAGGCGCAACAAAGTCTTACAAGAAATTAGAAGTATTCCCTACCGTTCCATATGTAGGTCTTTTTTATTCCCAACCAACATAATGGGGATCCTGTGGAATAGAGACAACAACAGAGATCCGTTTCAGAGCAGAAGCTAATTTATGAGGAGCAATAATATGACAGCAAAATGAAACATGGAATGAAATGAGAGTGTTATTACTTACTGGACTTTTCCCACCATATCCAGTAACTTGCCATGGATAACTTTAATCACTTCAAAACTGCAAAATAAAAGGATGCCATCATACACGCCTTCCAACATTGTATCCTATTATGCTTCTACCCAGCCCACAAACAGTTATGAAAAAACTAAAGCCTCAAAGAAATACTACCTTATTTAACTCTTACAGCGGTCTATGTGCCTTGAAAATCTAAGTGAAAACCCAATATTAATGCTTCCTCATTGTGTTTATGTAACTAATAATGAGAGCAGGAAGTCTGTACAGTTTTCCATGACAAGAGAGATGCAGCTGAGTTTTATGTAAATTTCACTTTCTTTAGAAAATAAAAGACAATAAGGCTGAGATGAAATTGAAAGCATGAAGTCAAAGTACTGTTATATGCCAAACCCCTTCCAAAGCGGCTATGTTCCACGGACAGCAGTTGCAAAGTCCACCGGCCTAATACGCCCCGATAAAATGAAGGCTATCTGCACACCCACAACAGAGTATATACACTACAGTTTCCATCAGAATACTATCTTGAAAAATGAAAGATAAAAGCCTGATTATCGCCAATCAACTGGATGGGGAATTCAATGTTGTGCATAAAACTAAACAGAAGCAAAAGCCAAAACAATTATTGTGACAGTCTGATTGTTCATGGATATGGAAGACAATCTGTGAGATGTAAATGGCAGAATTCCAACTCAGCACAAGAAATCTAAAAACAATGACTAAAAAGGAGGATGCACAAGTCTTGAATACAGTGGTACCTCAACTTACGAACTTAATCCGTATTGGAACGGCATTCGTACGTTGAAAAGTTCATAAGTTGAGGCAAGATTCCCCATAGCAATGCACTGAAAACCATTTAATCCGTTCAGGCTGTTTTTCGTTTGTATGTCGAGGCTCTGTTCATAAGTAGAGGCATTAGTGCCCATAGGAACTAATGCAAAGCCAGTTAATCAGTACTCTACCACTAGGGGGAGATTTTTTTTCTTCTTTTGATCTAAAATGAACTTAGGTCAAAAAAAGGGCAGGAAAGGTTTTTTTCATTCGCAATTCAAGGCTCCGTTCGCAATTTGAAGCAACATTTTGCGAATGGAGCCATTCGTAACTCGAAACGTTCGCAAGTGGAGACGTTCATAAGTTGAGGTACCACTGTACCTCAATGGGTCAAGTTGATATCACACCCTCTCCTAGACATGCACTATTGTTATGCATTTGGTACCACTGGCCCCTAAAACCCGCACCCAAAACATGGCTCCAACATTACTCACTAATATTGCAATGTTTGAGCCACCGACCAGCTATTCTCCAAATTTTGCAACTGAGCTTCTCTACATGATTATCTATGCTCCAGACACTTCCAGGTCACTGTTTTTCCCCTTTGCCTTCTTTCTATTTGCTAAATGAGAATTGTGTTGCACAATCAGACCATCCTGTGCACTTCACGGGGTCTGGAAATGGCAGTTCTCCTCACTTCCCTGTGTGAATAACCCAGAACCCGGCTTATTCACAGACACAGAATAACTTTACAGGTAACTAAGAATCTGGGATGAGACCCCCTATAAAAGCACTCAAGGAGACATTGTAAATAATAATCACATATGACAAAACTGCTGTCACCTCAAGCCAGCACAGCCAGTAGGTGATGGCAATTGCAACCAACCAATTCAACCAACAGCCAAGGGTGGATTCTGAAAACTACAGTCCATGACATTTAGAACTTTCATGTGCTTTTTTTCTGCCTATATTGGTGTATAGCCTGATGAATAGGAGAAAATAATTTGAGGAGAAAAACGATGATTGGGGGGGGGGGGGAGTTGCTGCGGCCAGAGGCCGAACGAAGTAGAAAAGAAAAGATCACTGATGATAATGAATTTGATCTAAAAAGTTTAAAGGAAAAAAGATTGATAACAGGCAGGAATCAAGAATAAACTCTCTCTTTTACTCACAGAAGCAGAACTATGAAGCTCTCAATGCAGCGGTTGAAAGAAACTGAAAGGGGAGCCTTGGCGCCAAGGTACTTATATGAGGGGGGAGGGGCCTTACTCTAATGGGTTTTTTTTTGCTACCGCAGAAGCTCTAGAATTTTCTGATGAGGCTCCGCACAGGCGCAGATCACCAGGGTGTGATTCGCAGAGGCCACGAAGAACTACCGGGACCAGCCTAAAGCACGAGTGCGGGTGTTTATATTGCAAAAATGGCTCCGAATCCAAGCTCTCCACCCAAGGAACACAAGTCTGGTAGCTTGAAAGTGAAGTTGCAGAACAGCAGACTGATCAAGATAAAATACACTTGCAGGGCAAGACATTCTAAGCATGTGACTCTCAATCCCATGAACACAGCTCTTGTTCATAGTATGTCCCCCCTCAAAATGTTAGTATGAAAAAGTCATCTTCACTTAAGACAGCAACATCCAAGATGGTAAAACCTCAAAAGTTGTCAGCATACTAATTTGGAAACTTAAAATTATGACATCAATGTTTTTATTATGAAGACTATAAACAGGCTTATCTAGCCTGCAATACAAGAAGCCTATTTTTAAATGGTTTTAAATGAAGTCAGTGACGTTCTATCCACACTACAGCCAAGAACACACACATATGAAAAAGTGATAATTGAGTCCCATCACAGAAAGTGGAGTCTAAGCTATGGAAATTTCCAGTACTGAAGAAGAAGGGCTAACTATAAACACAGAAGCCAAGGTTACTCTGCTCATTAATCTCCTGCCCTCTGCTGTGCTTACAATGTGTTAACAGGTGCTGTCCCCAGTAAGCAGATCTGCCCCAGTTGTAATCGCCCAGTGCAAATGTATCAAGCCCTCTCACTTACGCTGACTGGCGGACACTTGTAGGTTAGTAATGCCATAAGATAACCTCATAAATGAGTGGACCAAAGGTCTTCAATCCCTTGGGCAATCCCCAACCCACAGTAATAGGCTTAAGGTTATCAAGCATTAATTCCTTTAAGATGGTGCCAATTTCTCTTCCAGGAGGCAAGAAGGCCTAGCATCAAATGAGTGGATGATTCAACTTTGAAATAAATTCACCTTTGAAATCTACCCGCCAATATAAAGCGCGGGAAACTTTCAGACCTGCAAAAATCGTATAACGTCATCCTGCGCTCTGTGCTTTAGAAATTAAGGCAACCTAACAGCATCAGAATGCTTAACACTCGCACATTAGCAGCAAAGTTCAGATGCAGGTTGCCTGAGGCAATATCAAGTGCCCTTTGTGCTTCAGGCATAAAAAATTCTGATTAGTGTGCAGTGATGCAAAAGACAGAAATATCATTCTGGCTGGTACCACTGAATGAAAATGAAAAAAATAATTAAATGAATGGCATGATTGCAACCACAATTTCTACTCAAAGCACACCATGGTATATTTAAGCCTTAAAGCAAAGCAGATTTTAATGTTAACTGTTCCTACCCAGAGCAATTAAACAAATTAAATGTTTTAGATACTTTTCTGAGTATGTGAATTTCTTGTAGTTTTACTGCTTATGGTAGAGCAGAGGAATTGGTTAATTCTCAGGTGGATTTTACAGGAAAAGCTTGTAACTCTCTGAAATACTATTCAGTTCTCTTCCTGCCAGGTTTTCCAACTTTCATGATTCATGGGGAACAATAGAATGCTATTACTTCTACAATACCTCTTTATTTAGCTCATGAGTTATGATCACAAATATATCATAGAAGCAACGCAAACTTGAAGATTCAAGCAAATAACAACTCAACACAGTTCTTATGAATAGCACATGTTCACCCCGGAAAATATTCAGATGTATTTGAGCACGAGCACAGTGAGAAGCCTATGATTCTCCAAAGACTGTGGAACTACAGTTCTCACCATGTCTGATCATCGGCCAGACTGCCAAGGTAGGGAACTGAAGTTCAACAACATCTGGAATGATACCGCTTGGCTGCAGAAAGACTAAAGCATTCAACAGCCTGCAACTGAAGATGCTGCTTTAAGAACAAACACAGGAAGTGTGGCTTACCTTTTTATTGATGTGACTGAGTAAACAAGAATGTAGCCGTTAATGTCTATGGAGTATGTCTGAGGAAATATTGAATATTCATCCTATCAGAAGATAAAATTGCATTTTAATGTTTTGTAACCCGACGTTTATCAATAAGCCTGAAGAACTGGCTAAGATTAAGCTTATTTAATATTTGCACTGTTGAGGTAGAATGACTGAATAAACATTACAGTACTAACATATTTTCAAAGTTCTTTCTTGGATTCCACTGAATTCTTTGCATAATTGAAGGATTATAATTCCTATACGAAAGTCTAGAGTGGCAGCAATGGCCCATTTTATAATGTAAAGCACCACAGAGGAAGGCTAACATTTTATTGCTATGATATGCTTCTGCACATTAACTTTACACCAGCCGTTTTAATGAAGGACTATGGTGAAATGTGAAAACAGTTAATTTACAATTACTGTACTATGCAGTGATATGGACATCTATAGCTCAAATTTATAGCAAGTGCCAAAACAGAATATGTCTAGACTTAAATTTATTTTATTTATATTTATTTATTTATTGCATTTATATGCTGCCCATCTAGACATAGTCTACTCTGGGCGGCTCACAATTTAGAAGATAAAAACAATTTAAAATATACAGTTCTACATTTAAAAAATTGATCAACACTGTATTTCTGTTAAGGACAGAAAATCAGATAATCCACTAAAGTTACTTAGCATATGCTCAACAGATTACAAAGAGTCTGAAAGAAAGATGCTTAGGCCATGAAGCAGAACAAAAGTGAAATTATCACCAACGCTGACAAGTATTAAACCAAACACACCAACTGAACACTAGCTTAGTCTCTAAAGAACAGTTTTTGTTCCTTATTCCTGTTTCTAATACTGCAGAGTTCTAATTTAATATTACACTGACTTTATGCTTCTCAAATAATCTTCCAATTGAACACTGTTGGCAAATGGATATACGACCCCCCCATCTTTATTTCAAAATAGCAGGGAAAATAAAATTCAATTAAATATAAAAAGCCACTTTTCTATTATGAATAGCTGGATGCTTAAAGAAATATTATCCAGACCCATTTCGGTCCAGCTTCCAGCTTGAGTTTGGCACTGGGACAACTTAGGTCAAACAGGTAGATGATCCCACCTGGATCTAGACAGGGAGGGCACATCTTTGTGAGTGCTGTGAGACATGTTAGCATGTTTAGCTCTACTCAGTTGCTGCACCCTTCTGAATAACTTTGTGGGAACTGATTTGGTAACACTGCAGCGGATTTCGTTTTTCCTTGAGAATCGGTTTTAGAAAATAATGCTGTATGATTTTTTAACTGATGTATCATAACATGCAATGTCCCTCAGGGTTCAATCTCACCCCCCCCCCCCATAAAAGCTCTTAGAAATTTGGGATAGATTGTCTGGAAATTTGTACTACAGATGACTTGTAGCTGAATTTCTACTTTCCATCTGCTACCAGAGATTGATATTAATGATCTAAACTAGTGTCTGGAAGTGGCAGTGAAATTAATAAGGGCCAATAAACATTTTAGACATGACAGAGGTGCTCCCAATCTGGAGAAAGAAGATTCCTAGGTTGATTCAGACTCAGGTGTGCACCTGAAGGCTCAGATGGTAGCTACAGCCAAAACACCGTTGACCATCTTGAGCAGAGGAACTGCATTGACTGCTAACACAGCCATACTAAACCACTGTGATGCATGCCTTAGTGTCTTTTATACTGTATTATTGCAATGCACTGTAGAGTTGAAGAGCCTGTGGAGACTGCAATTAGTTCAGAAAGTGCCTGGGATTGTTACACTGATGTGCACTCACTCAACGGATCAAATTATACATACTGTACTGTTTCTTAACTTGTTACTAAATTGCTTCTA
This sequence comes from Pogona vitticeps, assembly GCF_051106095.1. Lineage (NCBI taxonomy): Eukaryota > Metazoa > Chordata > Lepidosauria > Squamata > Agamidae > Pogona > Pogona vitticeps. The sequence continues at coordinate 7,129,704 of NC_135788.1, forward strand.
GGTGTAATTCCTACTGGTGGTGATGCTCTTTAAAAGTCTAGCTCAACTAAGCCTAGGATACTAGAACAACAGTCTATTCATATAGCGGCACATCTATGTCTTAAGGTCTAACAAAGACCCATCTTTGTGTCTGGAATTTAGTGGAGGCTCAGTTCATGGAGATGAGAAAAGGGGGCTTTGTCTTTTACTGCATTCAAGTTGCAGAAGATTCAGCTGGTCCCACTGTTATGATGTTTTATAAGATGGCAAAATGTTTTCTATCAAAGTTAGCATTTGACTGGATATATACAACATAGTTATTTGATGTTGTACTTAAATGAATTTCTTACATGGTTATTTTTGTTATATTATTACTGCTTTTATTTTTTGTTACCTGTGATGAGTGTTGTTCAGGCACTAGAAGGTGTAATAACAACTATAACTGCATAACAACAACAACAGAAAAACACACCAGTTGTCTCTCTATATTTTGGTTTCATAGAACCTAAAATCAAACTGTAGGCCATGGATCAAGACTAATTTCTGGGTAAAACAGCTTTCACCTCGAAGTAGTTTAAACTATTCTGCCAATGTTAACACTTGAAAGAAAAACACCAAACAATAGAAATCATTTACCTGCCCAGCTGTGTCAACTACTTGAAGGTGATATTCTTGTCCATTTACTGTAATCAGCTTTGTGAACGCTGGAAAAATAAGAAAAGAGCATTTTAGTGTTTCAGATGCCAGCCTTTCTGTTCAATGCATTTAATTACTATCATTTATAAAAGAATAACCTGGGTATTGCTATGACGATTATAGAATTTTTTAAAAAATCCCCTTCCATTTTAAATTGAAAAAAAAAAGACAAGTAAGATACCCAATACTCAGAACCAATGATTTGGACTCTAAATGCAGCCAGCACGGACAATGGTCAGAGATGATGGTAACTGTAGTCTTAAATACTTGAAGGACATCAGGCTGAGATAGGCTGAACTGGTGTCTATTCAGAGGACAGACATAAAATGATTTCCTAGTTGGACATCAAAGGGCCCATTATAATCTGCAACTTGATTTTTACAGAAAAAACATAACTTTCTAGAAATACTCCAAAGAACTATAATGAGTATGAGCACTATATTAGAGTGCTTCTGGTGAAAGATATTAAGACTGGGTTAGCTGCCATATTAATATTCCTCTTTCTAGCAGAACACATTCAGGAAGAAAATACAGTTACAGAACTAACCAGAGACTGGTAGCTACACTGTGATAAGCTGCACTGTGCACAGCAGGATGAAGCCAGTTTGCAAATGGCTTATGGTTTACTTTTTAAATATAGGCTGGAAAATGTACCATTAGGCATTTCTCTTGTCCACAGCACATTATGGTTATGATTTTAATGACTGGTATGAAGGACTTGTAGAAGAACTTTGAGCAAAGGCAGGGCTAGAACGCTTTCTGATCCAAGCATACAAATAAATAAATAAATAAAAGAGCTACTAGTGAAGAGGCTCAACAGAATAATTACACTGGTGTAAATCCATCAATATAAATTTCAGCAGCCAATTGCTGTAGTTAAGAAGACAGCAACTACACTTCTTGTTGCGTGCTGAGGCACAGAATTGGTATGCAACAGGGAAATACAACTGCTGAATTCTTAAGTAGCAGTAATTCGTTGCTGAGATTTACACTGATGGATTCACACCAGTCGGCATAAGTAATGAGATTTTGGTACAATGTAACTGGTTATAATGATCAATTCAAAAACGTTTAATTGATTAAAGCATACATCTGATTATTTTTAATCCACGATTATGACCATGCTTCAAGAGGTACTCTGATTTCTCATAGAGAAGTTTCCTCTGTAAAATGCTATCTATTGCAGTACTTGCTTGTATCAACTCACATCAAAGAAGACCCTTGTTTCAAAAACTTTTGTCTCCCTCCCCCTCCCAGAACTCAGTTTAGCGCTCTCCTGATCAGACTTGTGAGCCTCTTAGCAAAAACATTACTGCCAACAGTTGTGAGGTGCACCCCATCCACCGCCAAAAGACAATCTTTGTGAAATACCAGACCACGGTCCAAGAAGCCAAACAGTTTCTGGCAGCACCACCTGAGGAGCCAGTTGTTCACCTCCATTCTTCTTCTCTCCCTTTATGGGCCCTGTCCTTCAACAGGGAGGAGAGATGAGGAAACCCTGCGCACCGAGGTCCTTCAGCCTCCTACCCATATCCTCATAATCCTTTGTGATGTCCTGAAAGCTATGCCTCGCAGTGTCATTGGTTCCCACATGAACCAACAGGAAGGGGTAAGAGTCAGTGGCCTTAATGAATCTTCTCAGTCTCTCCTGTTACATCATGAATTTTGGCTCCAGGGAGACAGCACACCTCACGGCTGATCATGTCAGGCTTGCAGATTGTGGCTTCTCTTCCTCTGAGCAAGGAGTCCCCGACCACTACAATTCAACTACAGTGGTGCCTCACACAACGGGCGCCTCGTAGAGTGATGAATTCGCTCTACGAGGCCGGTTTTGCGATCACAAATGTGATCGCAAACGGTTCCTGCATAGGGCGAAAATCGCAGAGCGAAGGTTGGTAAGCAGTTCACTTACCGACCTTCGCTTTGCGACCCGCCGATCAGCTGTTCGGCGGCTACAAAATGGCCGCCAGAAGCCCCAAAATGGCTGCGCGCAGCGTTTTCGCGCCCTCGTTAAGCAAGGGGAGGGCGCGAAAATGGCTGCCGGCCATAGGGAAGCATCGCTGAACGGTGAGTATTCAGCCCAATTGGAACGTATTAAACCATGCTTAATGCATTCCAATGACTTTTCCTGCCCCGTTCAACTATGCTTTCACACAGCGAGGGTTACTCCGGAACGGATTAACCTCGCTGTGCGAGGCACCACTGTATTCTGAAGCTTGGTAGGGGACACTTGATGTACAGATTGTTCCTGGGTCCTCTGGATATTCTCTGCAGGCTGACACTGCTGCTCTTGCTGCTGGTCCATTTCCTGATTAATAAGGGAGAGAGGATGGAATCTATTCTGTAGCTCCAAACTCTCCGTAAGGTTCCTGGGCCTTCTACAGTAGTGCCTCACATAACAAGCGCCCTGTTTAACGATAAATCCGCATAGCGATGCGGATTTTGCGATCGCAAAAGCGATCGCATTGCGATGTTTTGAATGGCAAAACATCGCATTGCGATGATCAGTAAGTGTTTCGCTTACCGATCTTCGCATTGCGATGTTTTGCCAACAGATGATCGGCGGTTTCAAAATGGCCGCTGGGTCAACAAAATGGCCGCCCACATTTTCGCGCGGTTCCCTCGCTTACCGAGGCAGCGAAAATGGCGGCCGGGTGGAAGATCTTTGCATAACGGTGAGTTTTTCACCCATAGGAACGCATTAAACAGGGTTTAATGCGTTCCTATGGGGTTTTTTGCCCCATATAGCAACAATTCTGGATAGCGAGGATTTATCCGGAACAGATTATCGTCGCTATGCAGGGCACCACTGTACTTCTGTGTGTGACATTCATCCACATGTCTGCCTCCTATATTTGTGAACTGCCTTCCTCCTCAATGATGTTTTCCATGTGTTCTGTATTAAAGATGGTCTTCACTGCCCCATCCAAGAAATCTTCAAGCTCCCTAGTAATCCAAAGATTAGAAACATGGGCCTCCAGCTGCCAGACCTTATCTTCTAAGTAGGCCACCAACTTTCACATGGTGTATGTGTAGCCAGGCACATCCTTTGGCAATGCAAACATGTCACAGCTGTTGCAGGTAACTGGAGCAACTCCATCACTCTCCATATTGAACAATTAGGTCAGTCAATTAAAAAAAAGAAAAGACGAAATGAAGTCTGATCCTCTCCCTAAAACTCCCCTGCTAAACACCATGTAAGCACCCATTTGCCTTGCCTGTTTGCCAAGCACTGAGAGGTAAAATGTGTGCACGTGCGTGTATAGGACAATGTTAACTCTTGAGGGTACATGAGTTGCCTCAGAGCACCCTACCTGGACAGCCACATAATTTAAAACACAAGGATATGTTTTCCAGACTGTGGAGGGATATTTGCTATGATGCACCAATTGAAGCAATTTTATACTGTATATATATCTTACATAAAGGTCAGTATTCACACTCGTGGGAAGTGTCTCAAGCTTAATTGACAGTTATGTGGGATGTATGCCAGAAGTGGCAGAAAAATCAGTTGAGAAGTGTGAAAGAATGTTTATGAATGGAACTGTGATCTGATTGGTCCCCACAGTTCCTAGATAGAGAGCTTCTGTTTTGTACTGAAAGGTGTGTTTGAGGGTCAGAGTTAGTTAGTTAAAAACTGCAGATTAGTTAGTGTAGTCAGAGCAATGAGTTAGAATGAGTGTCATCTGTTTGTGAAAGTTTAAACAGCAACCCCAAATTTAATGCAGAGGTTTGGTCGTGGTGGTTGTTTGAGAGGCTGCACACACATGTGCAGAAGGGGTGCAAATAGTTATGTCAATTGCCTTACTTCGATCACTTCCTGAACCAGTGGCTTCCAAATGTTAACTGTATACTATGTGTATTTTTCAAAGCAGCAACTGGATCAAATAACGATTTCAAACTGAAGGTTAGTGGCACAGCCTAGATTTGATTCAAAAATTATTTTTAAAAAACCCACCACCACAGAATGAGTATCACAGGTGTATACAGACATCAAACTGAGGTACATCAATTATACAACATTATATTAAATGATAGCATATTCTTTGTTTATCTTTTTAGGGTGAAAGGCATTCATTCAGATTAAATATTAAAGGGAAAATTAAAAATGGAAATAGAAGTTGTCTGACAACTAAATTTTAACAGTAAATTGAAAGGAGGACACAGCAATAAGCGACGGCTCCAATTATGCAGCTCCACGTGCGCAACAGGAATGATGTCTTCAGCAGCAAATTTCAATTGATTTCAGGTTTCATTCAGTGATTCTGGGGTATGTGTGACTCATGCAAAATGCAATGAAGTCATATGAACCCTGAAACCACCAAAGGAAGCCTTTAATCAGTGGTGATTTTCCACTGCTGATGATGTCATTCTTGCTGCATGCATGGTGCTGTGCAACAGGATTTCAAGTGATAAAATCTCTAAATTATAAAAGAGGCTATTTTTCAAGGTGATGGTTCAACTGGTTTAATATTATCCACTTATGAATATGCATGAATAGATACAATGGGGTGTTACAGTAAGTCCATTGTACATTAAGCTTTTTGCACCTGCAGCAAAAATGATTAGAACTCTGCTTTATTCTGACATGGAAACCAGACCAATCCTGCTATCAAATTCAGGATAAAAAGTTTATTCTTACCTGTAATCTCAGATGCTCCCTACTTTGCAGTCTCAAGTATTCTAAGGAAGACTGAATACTAAACTATACGTTACTGGGCATGAGAAGGACAATGATGTTGGCACTGCCAAAAGCATGTGAATCATGTTTTGAACATGCAGCTAATAAATTTTAGGAGGCACAGTCTTCAGTCAAATTCAAATAACCTTTAAAAAGATTTGAAAAAAATTAAAGGTAAACTGCTGCAAGCTTTTTAATCAATCAGTTAAAAACAACAAAAGCAACATCAACAAACTGATGCAAGTTAGATAGGAAAGAAGTACTTGCATGCTCAAGGAAAACAATTCAATTACTTACTGTTCTCTATAGTGGGGTCATATGAATCAACAAACTGGCCTTCAACAAACTGAATAGTCAAAGATGACTTCCCTGTGAAGAAAGCATAGTAAATTAAATGTTAACAGTGATACACACCATGTGTTCATTTTCAGCCACCAGAGACAGAGGAAGGACCGTTCGTAACACTAAACTTAAAAAGCACCACACTGACTACATATTCTGGAAACTTCATGGAAGAATTTCAAGAAGAAACATTGCAAATGCTAAAAGGTGTCTAATGGAAGTAGAAGGGATCTTCAGAAATGATTACTTTTGATGAGCTGAGCACTGATGCATACAAAAAAATAATTACTAGTTTACATTCATGCCTGACCTTCCAGAAGGTTGGCTCAAGGCAAAATACATGGCTATATTTCCTCTTGAGCCCCATAACAACTTGGTGAGGCAAGCCAGTGTGAGATAAGAGAACCAATTAGTGTGCCGTCCCCTATAATCCCCAAACCTGAAGGGTTGGCTGAAGACAAGCAAACTGGAGGGCAGAGAAGACTGATTTGAATATGGGAACTCTGGAATGTTCAGGGAGGGAAAAACCGTTGGAAGAGATGCAAAGAGGGGGGTGGTGGAAGGTAGAGTGGTAAAGGCAGGACAGTTTCTGAGAAGTGCTGAGCAAAGGAAGAGGTGGAGAGGAAAGTAGAGGAAGACTGGGTGGGAATCATAAAGGTAGACCCCTGAACTGGAGACTGGGTCCCATTAAGAGTTCCCAGAAATGTGGCAGAAAGGGAGCGGAGAAGTAAAAAGGTGTGGAAAACCCCTTATTGGGGGAAAACTGAAGGGGGGGGCAGGGAGGAAGGAAAGTATTTTGAGAGGAAGGCAAAGAACAGAGAGAATCACACATATCAAACTCCCCCTGGGAGCAATCTTGGGAAGAGACCATTCCCCTCAAAAACTCATGGTAGGAAAGCTTGGGAGCCAGTGATAGGCTGGGTGTTTCATCCTTAAACATGGGCATGGAATTAGCCTTGGCAATTTACAGTTGCAAATATAGTTAAAACCCCGGAGGGGGATGTTGATGATGTAAAGAAAGGACATTTGACCCCAAGAGACAATATCTTGGCAAAAGAAATGGAAACGAAGACTATATTACCATGTTTCCCTGAAAAATAAGACATGGTCTTATATTAATTTCTGCTCCAAAAAACACATTAGGGCTTGTTTTCAGGGGATGTTTCATTTTTTTCATGTATACCAATCTACATTTATTCCAATACAGTTATGCCATCTTCTTCTGGTTGCTGCACAATGGTGGAAGGCAGGGTTTCACTTAACTGGGGCTTATTTTAGGGGTAGGGCTTATATTACAAGCATCCTGAAAAATCATACTAGGGCTCCTTTTAGGGGTAGGGCTTATTTTTGGGGAAACAGAGTACCTGTTTTAACTTCATTTAATAAACCAGCTGATTTCAAGCTTGAAGTAATGACTAACATTTCTGCTGAGAATGCAAGTCTAACTGCAGACTGGGGAGCGTGGCACACGCGTGCAGGGGTGGAGCGCAGATGTGTGCTCGCAGAGGCTTGTAGACCCCCATTTGCGCACATGCACGCAGCACATTCACAGGGGGCTGTGTGTGCTCACGTGCAAGGGTGCTCACGGGAGGGGAAAGGAGATCTGTGTCCAAGGCCTAGGCCAAAGGCTGCTACCAGGTTGCGGACCGGAGGTTGGGGACCCCTGCCCTAGACCATATCAGTTCTCTTTCTGCTCTGCCACCTATCTCCAGCTCCATTACATCCAAAGGGCATTCCTTTCTATCAGGGTCATTCACCCTCTTGAATAACGACTACCCAAGGCTGAATCTGCTGGACTACAGAGGGGGAGTAGTAGATGGCATTTTGCAACCATTTTAATAGTCATGTACAGCTATGGAACATGCCACATAAGATAGCAAATGCAAGAGTCTCAATGATTTGAAACACTATGTCATAAAAAACATCAAACAACAAACACAAGTTCAAAACTCTACCCTATAATAACACTACTCATATCAGAGTGATTTGATCAAAAGCAAAGTTCAAGGGCCCAATTAGAACATAAGGTGGGGTACACTGAGTAACTCTGAGCAAGAGTGGAGAAAGTTATTTGGCCCATTCGCTGGAGACAAGCACAGTGAGAAAGGGAGCATGACAATACCCTGTAGGTAGGGTTTATGATTGCCTAGAGCAGGGGTCAGGGAACTTGTTAACCTTTTACCGGCTAAAAAAATTATATACACCGACATTACCCCCTTGATTTGAAAGAAAGGATCAGTTGAGCACTGCCGCCCGCACCCAGGCCATCTCCACCACCACCTTGCGGGGCCGTGCTCAGTCCTTGGCCCCGCGGGGGCGGCTCCATTTCTCCACCAGCAGGTGGCTCACCCGCCGGGGGGGACCCGACACCGCCTCCTGCTCTGGCATTGGCGGCTGTTCGCTGGGGCAGCTGCATCAGGCCTCGGCGTCAGGGATCCCGCGGGCCTTGCCATTGAAGCACCGCGACAGCTACCACACGGAGGGCAAGAGGCTCTGCCAGGCCCAGCCAGCCAGCGCGGAGGTGCCACTGAAAGAAGCCGCGTGGCTGGGCAGGTGCCGCTGCCGCCCAATGGGCTCCTCCAGGAATGAGGACAGATCGTGGAGCGGCGGCCGCGGCCCAGTACCGGGAGGCTGAGCCTGGTCTGGGCTGCCGTTATGGCCACACCCTCCCCCCTCTCCTGTGATCCCCCTTTCCAGGCACTGGAAAGAGAGGCTCCTCCTGGCTGGGGCGCTCCGGTCACTCGCCTCTGGCCTCGCCCTCCACCATGGCCGCCCCTGCCTCGGCTGCTGACTGGGGCCCATCACCATCCACCGTGGCTTGGTTGCAGCCAGGCTGAAGAAAGGGGTGGGAAGGGGGTTATCGGGCAGCCGGGGACCCCCCTCCGGGCAGAGGAGGAAGAGGAGGGAAGGGGGTTAGGGTTGCGTCCTCATCACCCCCAAGATTTTCATTTTTACCCCATTTGGGGTAATTTACCCCTGTTCCCTGACCACTGGCCTAGAGCCCACTCAAACACATACACGTCTTTCTCTTGCTGGAAATTCCCCTAGAATGCATTAGGTGCAGTGGTCCGAGCGAGACTTGTGACCTGGAGATTCAGGTTCTAGTAGATATGGGGCTTCTAGAATTCCAAGATTTCCGGTCTCAAATGTGACCTAGAATGTCCCAGACAAACTTCTGGGACTTGGGGAGGAGAAACCAGAAGGCAAAAGAAATGTCTTTCTACTGCCCTTGTCTATGTCATTCTATATGTATTGGCTGGAAAAAAAGAAGGCATGCACCCTCAGTCTCATGATTTCCTGGGATTTGCCTGAATTGCTCCATTGGAAGAGTAGTTCAGTGAAGGCCTCCCATTTCAGTTTAATGGGTAGTAAGACTACTATTCCATGGTATACTGGGGCAATTCCCAGAAAGCAGTGACTCCCAACTGATACATTTGGAATGAAGCAGACAGTGGCAGTAGAAAGACATCTCTTAGCCTCCTGGTTTCTCTTCTCCCACAAGCCTGCTTGACGGTTGCCAGGTGACTTCTGTGAGAGGAAATTATAGATATCCGAAAATATAATCCCTAGGTTCTATTTGCCTCTGAGTCCTGAATATCGGTGACTGGCCTTGGGCCAATCACACTCTTTTATCCTGGCCGACATCACCAGATGGTTGTGAGGATAAAGGAGGGGTGAGGAATGATATACATATTGTTTCAAGCATGCTAGGAGAAATGGCAGAAAAATCAGCACCCTAAATATTACTATTATTAAAGCTTTAAAACAGCTTTCACTAGCACCAAGACAACTGTTTTCAAATCCTCACCATAGCACAGTTGTGGGGTAGATCAACTACTGATCAGAGATCTTCTCTGCTTGAAGATACAGGGTACTCCAACAGGTTGATATGGTCTATGGGTCAGAATCCCCTCATTCTCAATCACCAGTTTCAGAAAAGAATTTTTAAAAATCCTTTCAGAAAATCTTAATAGTTGAACTTTCTGTAAGCAAAGCCTTCCACGACGGCCTATTCTACCATGTAACATCTGAACAAATAAGCAGCAAGTAGCTTAAAGGATTTTAATAGGATGATACACATTCCTGAGTTATATGGAAACTATACTCTTTGCTCTAAGTGAAATCACAATGATTTACATGCCAAATGAACATGGATTACTTCATTTAACAATGAACTCTGCTGCTGGAATATATTATAGCAATTATCCAACTTGTATTGTTCAACTATGCCCTGAGCCTCATATTCTTATAATAAGAAGCTGGCAATAATCTCAATTAAACCTAAAAATCCATATAATTTTGCAGTTTTCACAGAAAGACAGCTTGACACACCTACTTTTTAAATGTATGCAAAAATGTGATGCAAATTAATGCACATACTGGACTTTAACTTTCTGCTGCCATTGTCAGGGCTTACACTTATTCCTGAACTTCATTCCCACAATATTTAGCTCACCAAGGCTGTATATTTTGCTGTACAATCCAGCAAATTATAGGATACTTCAAAATGAACTGTTCTGATGTTAATGCTCGGGGAAGAAGCTTGTCTTTATTTCATATGTGTGGAAAGATAATTTAAACTGAAGTACAAATACAATTCTTTTTTTCTTCCAGTATAGCAGTCCACTCTACATGAAACAGCTGCTAGCATCTGACAGATATATTTGCATGCAACAATTCTGCAGAAAGACCACAAGGTAATCCTGGAACCTTGGACCCAAATTTTGACTTTTCAAGTTTCGTTATACATATTGTACCTACAGTTTTAAAATGTTCCTAATAATTCACCTGAATTACGATGTCAAGGTAACAAACATGCTTTATATAAACAAAGCAAAACTGTATATGAGAATACACACTTGCTTAAGATCATCACTAGCACTCTGCTTGATATAACTGAGACAATCTGTGGGCGGTGTAAGGACAGCAAAATTTTGAGGTGAAAACATTCCAACTATCAACCAGCAAATGAATGTAGCCTATTAAAAGAAACAGAGCAGAAATATGCATAACAATAAAAAAAGAGAAAAATGTTGTGGCACCTTAAAGTTTAACTGCTATATTGCATGATAGCATATTTCTTCATTAACCAATCATTGTCACTTTGTCCATCATCTGTGTCTCCATCTTGCTATGGAGTCATGTACAAATATCAGAGTCATTACTGTAGTCTCACTCTGGTCTGAAGACTTGATCCATGAAAGTTCACCTTAAAATATAGCAGTTTTTAAGATGCCGCAATCTTTCTCTCTCTTGTTTTGGGTGTTTGTTTTCTGCTGATATGCTTGCATATACTAACATAGCTACTCCTTCAAAAAAATTGAATATGTGATATCCCAAGTTAAATTACCTATTCAACAAGAAGCAACAGACTAGAATATCATGAAATAAACCGCCTATTATGGAATGTTCACACTTCCAGGATCTCTGCCAACAGAATGTGGGCTAGCAGCTTGACTATTATTCAGGGCTGACCAAATGGCACTGGAATATATTATAAAATCGGCCAACAGGAAAACAGCACAATAGCTCCTCACTACTTTCAATTTTGAGTAGGAAGAGGGAGAGAACATTGCATCTTTAAGTTTGAAATGTCTGCCTGTACCAGGACAGTTGGCAGTCTGTTTTCATGTTAAGCTGCCATATGTAGATCAAAACTAGTACAGTCTGTCAAAGCTGCGTAATTTCACATGCAGAAAGTAATTCACAATTTAGAATGGGATGGGACTACCCGTGGCCCTTTGGCTATGCTGATTTATAGTTCCCATCATCCCTACCACTGACCATGCTAGCTAGCTGACTGGAGTGGCAGTCTAACATCATCTGGAGGGCCATTAGCTGCCAAGACACCCTTTGGGACATTTATCCTGTAGAACATTTAGAATATTCCAAAAGGATTCATTTGAACACTGCCATTTCAAAAAGCAACAGTAATAATAGAAATGGGGACCAGAGATTTTAGCCGTCAACCTTCTGGAATTGAAGTGCTTCTAATCCTGCTATTAAAATAAACATTTCAGTCTCAGCTCTGATTAACATGCTGAATGAAGATGGGTGCATCGACTTTCTGCGTCCTGCTGGATCAATGTCAGGGACTACACACATCTCTATAATCTTCCCTCTGTGGGCAGGAGTGCCTCTTCATTTTGCTCCTCCCACAATTCTTACAAATATCACATTTCCTTACTACTATGAAATGGTGGGCAGTATCCAAGTACCACGGAGGTTGCACTTAAGGTTTTAGGAGTTTTGAGCACTCCTGGCTTAAGAAAGTTGAAGCCATTAAAGCTGCATCTAGGCAATATTGAACAGAACACAGCAACACTCAGATCAGATTCGGAAATTCTGCCAACAGCAAAAGGACATCAAGTAAATGTCATGCTTGCAAAAAGAATCATTTTGGTTTTGAATGGCTTTTAGGCTGCTGCCACCGGAGCAAGAAAGAAAAGGTAATCCATAGGTTACCTTTTTGAACCTTCTTGGAGGTCTAATTTTCTCATGGCCCCTTTTCTCTCCAACCTAATTTCTCGTCCTGCAGTATGAAGCAGACATGAGCAAGAAAGAAGCAGAAAAAAATGAAGATAGATGTAGGTATCTGGCTGCAAAATCAGAGGTTGGGGATTTAATTCCCCACTGCACCCCCTTCACTGGAGGTGCAGTGGGGATTTAAATACTGGATTTTACTGGATGATCCATAGGGTCCCTTTTCAGCTCTGCAGCTCTAAGATCATCATTTTTTTCAGCATCATTCTCCACTTGCTCTCTCATGCACTGATAAAGTACATTGTGATAGCCCTAAACTTGAGAAGATAGTTTTAAAATACATTTCAAAGCAAACTACTCTGATGTTATGATTTTTGGTTTTCCAATCTAGGTCCTCACTGATTTTAGGTAATGTTTTTCACTATACTCTCAGAACTGCAGAGCTGGAAGGGACCCTATGGATCACTGAGTCCAGCCTGTCACGGAAGCACTGTGGGGAATTGAACTCTCAGCCTCTGGGTCTGCAGATGCCTAAACCACTGAGCTATCTCAGTCTTTAAGTTATTGAAGCAATATAAGTAGCTCTTAGATGCAGACTGAATTCCAGAAAGTCATGATAGGTATTCCTAAAATGTTTACATTTTCTCATGACTTGTAAATAATGTTTTATAAAATAAACAATAAAAACAACAAAAATTTGTAGTAGCCAGAAACAGAACAAGGGCTCTTTTGCCCCCCTTTTCAGATTTAAAGGAGTGAGAAAGGCACCTGCAAGGCACAGCAAAAGAGGCTGCAACAACTGCTGGAGCAGTATAGCCCTCTGCTGCTGTTCCCAAGCAACTGACAAAATACACCTCCATGTTCAGCCACTGTACACCAGACAAAGAAACACTATAAATAAGTACAATATATTTCAAGTCTCATATAAGGTCAATGTATACCTAATACTGTAGTATGAAATAACTATATTTCACCAGATGGTATTTTGTGTAAGTTATCCTCCAAAGGGATGAGTCCTTTTAACCTCATCACTCCCTTTCATAACATAAATGACTGATTCTTCAGTCGCTCTGTACATGTTTCAATATAACCACTCTTCCACTTTAAGCCACTGCACTGGACAATTTAACAAAATTACCCATAAATCCAAGGAGTTTAATATCCCAAGACAGTTTTGCTTCCAGCAAACCTCTTTCTGTCAGTTATAATTCACAACCAAATTAAGAAGGAAAGTACATTCATGTTCCATCATCAGTCTAGCAACATGAGCTGTAAAATTTTTTGTTCAAGGTAAGGGAGATAAATAGCAAGAAATTCTTATAACTGCAAAAAGGCATTGGCAGCACAGCAAAATATACACAACATAGTTAATTCTGGAAGATTTAATTCTAATTCTAATTTTTTAGTTAAGTTTATGTTGTGCTGGACGAACTAACCAAGAAAATGTTTAAATACTACTGGCAAGCTCCAAAGTAAATTCTTAAATTAAATCAAAAGGGATTTTTAAAGATGAAGTACAATATATCAATGCAACTCCGTTAAGTGTTCACTTAACACACTCCTCAAATCAAAAGCAAATTGAGAAGGAGCCAGCTTATTAGTTAAATTCTGGCTGAAATCCTGTTGGTTATCATAGTAGATCATAGTTCGAGTTTGCCCATTTGAATCAGTGGAACATGCAGAGGAACTGATTCACCAAATCCTTACTGATTCAGAGGACTAACTGTGTATGACATACTATGCTAAGCAACAGAATTTTGGGCTCTCTTGAATAATGCCAGAGCATAAGCTTCCTCACATGGGATGCAACACAAATCACATTTCAGTAAGATGCAATACATTAATCAGTCAAGGCCAGGCATTTATAAATTACCATGGAAAGCCACAGAATGCAAGACATAAATTAAAATATTTAAATTAGCTGAAGAATTCTAGCTCACAATATTTAATTCTCATGCATCTGCATGGGACATTTTAACTTGTCAGTTTGTTGAAGAATCTACACAGAGGTAGAGCTGCTATATGGTGTTCTTCATCTGTGGCATGTGAACAACTATAAACAATTTCCCTAAATTGTAGCAGTTTGTCAGGTACAGTACTGTGTATTTTTATATACAAAAACAGCACAAAGATTATTGTGGTCCCAACAAATCTATTGCTTTTTGCCACTAGGGTACTTTTTAGTCCTAGCCAATGCATCCTATTGGGACAAAAAAGTGTCTCATGCTGTTTTTGCTGAACCATGACTAAAAAGCAGAAGTGATCTCCCTTGGTTGTCAGTAGATTGATTCTATCTTGGAATTGATTCTATCTTGGCATGGGAAATCTCATGAAAATCTTAACAACTCCTACCATTCTAAATATACTGGAATTCTCACTGGACTCAGAAAACATACAAGTCACTCACTCCCCCCCCCCCAAATCTGATGGTGAATGATTAATATTCCTGAATAAGTGATCCAATTTTCATATCACTACTGCAGTGGTATGCAAAAAAAAAAAAAAAATGACTGCAAGGCAACCTTATAAAGAGAGTCAATGCACATTATTCCAGTAGGCCAAACTGAAAGGTCAGTACTAAACTGAATTTGGCAGTGTCAAATAGCTTCGTTATAAGAGCCAGAAATATTTGAAGCTTTCAGGGCAGAAATCCAAGAGTTAATTACATCAGAATCCATAATTGTAGATTATGCAGTGCACCTAAATAAACTGATCTTTAGGTAAATACAGGAAGTGTGAAAGAAATTTATATTTTAATGAATATACGCAAATATTTAGCAGCTTTACCAAGTGAGCAACCACTGCTGAGAGTGTGGAAAAAAACCCCTAAGATATACAAAGCAGGTAACTCAGGAGTTAATTCTAGCACAGTGTCCTTAAACAACCTTTCCAGCAGCTTGATACTACAGTCAGGTATACTGCCTCTAGTGTTTACTGCTACCACTAACAACTTCACTGCAGTAAGATTTGCCACTAGACAGGCAGCCATAAAATGAAGCCTTAATTAAAGACGGCATTTCAGGCTACTGTTCAGGAGCAGCCATTCTGCTAACAGCAAGATCAGGATTTCAGCAACAGAAGAACTCAGTGTAAACCTCCTTTCATCACATAAGGATTGAAGTTGTTTTAGCTATGTTTGAGTAGCCGTTTTAGGTATGCTATTAATGACTTTGTAATTCTGGCTGTGCATCGCCACCAAGTTCCACACCAGACTAACTTGAATGAGTCCAACCTAACATTTAACACCTCAAGGTCTGTAAACTTCAATTATCCATTGAACAGATCTTTGAAAATATGGATCTTTTCTCCATGGAGCAATTCACCTTTTGTCTTTATCATCAAATCTAACTCTAAATGCTGGCTTATGTCAACTCTTCCACAGAAGATCCTTCTGTAAGGAGTGGCTAAACAATCCAACAGCAGCATTTTTTGATTGTTGAAGTATGTGTAAATAATATGCCTTTAAATCTGCTCTTGAGAATTCTATGGATTACTTTTAGGTCACTGTCCCTGTAAAATACCTCTCAGGTTGTAAACTGATCAATTTGATCATCACATGATCCTTCCATATAGAAAGCCTTATGCCTTTTTGCACTGAAAAAAGCATTTGAATTTTTTTTGAAACAAAATAATTCCGCCATCAAGGTGGAAACAAGTCAATTAAAAAATCTATTTAAACTGTGATTTAACTCACGATTTAAATTTAAAGATCATGTTTACATTCACACACACACAAACACATATAGTCAAAAATCCATTTTAAAAAATTTAAAATCAAATTGATTTAAATCAAATCCATTCTGAATGGTATATAACAGAATGAGTCTTTAATATTTTACATCTGTTTCTTTTCACTGCATCACCTGGATTGCCTCATCATACACAATACATATTGTGAGAGAATGAAGAATAAATCACTACACAATTCCATTACTGTTATACTAACTCAAGACCTCTTCCCTCCCAGATTAATGAATCTGGTTAACTATCTGGAGTTCTAAATTGAACACATTATTTTAATTCACCATGTCAAAATAAAAATGCCCATCTGAAGTGGATAGATAGCAATACTGCCTGACTTTCTGTTTACTCCTCTCACTAGGTGCATACAAATGACACAAGTCAGAAATCTGCAGGAACCATGACTTATCACAAACAAACAAGCAGTATGCTGGTATCCATTGCTTAGTAAGTCCAGCTTGCAATGGCAGTACCTGAACAAATCACAGTGTCTGCAGTAGGAGTGGCTAAACAATCCAAAAATAGCATTTTCCTCCTTGATTGTTGGAACAGAAGAAACCAGAGAAGAGAAGCCACCTAATAATTAACAGTACAAGAGAGCAATGTGGAACAAAGTGCTGTGGCTTGTTTTAGTCATTCCTGCTACAAACAGCACACACCTGGATGGCGCTCATTCATTTAACCAATTCTGCAGAGTCCTGGATTAAAATGTTGGGTGAATGCTCTCACAAAATCACAACAACACAAACATTAAATCACATGCTGTTTATCTGAATCCTATATTTCCCAACCATTTTTGCAGCTTATCTAGACACATTAAACTTACTATAAATAAAACTGAATTGAATGGAATGCAGAAAATATCGCAAACAAAACCATTTTTAAAAACCTCAGAATAACCTGTCTTCTTGAGCAGCTCTCTTCTCTCCGCATTGTATAATAAACATAAATACACATTAAGCACTTTTAAAAGTATATTATTAAAGTGAAGACAGACAATATCTTAGCTTTGGAGTTCTTTCTTCAGTTGAAACCAGTGTGCTTTCACTTTACAATGCAACATACAAATGCTTTCTACAGCAAAAGCTGCTGTTCAATTTCTGTGCTTAGCTAGACTTTGAAACTACTTGCCATTTTCTCTTGCTTCTGAACATCACCCTGTTTACAACAGAATGAAATATGCAAAGCATGTCACTCTTTCGGTGTCTAAAGGTCTTTGGGCCCTTAAGGGCAAAAGACAGAAAGCAAGGGGCACAGCATTTAGGTCAGTATTCCACTATAATTCTGACAGGAATCGGTGACAATGTTTTGACAAGCATTCGGAGCTACTGGATGGCAGGGCATCTAAGAGCAATTATTACATACATGCCCTAGGTGAGCAGGTGGGTGGTAAACTGCACGGGTAATTTACCAGTCTATACTGGGAACTTACACAGAGAAAAGTAAACAGGGGATTTATTATGTTTTAGCCTTATTCAGTGTTGCATGATTCTTCTAAACACATTACAAGCCTTCGCGAATACATTACATATGCTTAAGTTTTACAGTGAACTACTTCTTTTCACATGACTAAACAAATGAAAAAACTGTCATGAACTACTCTGCTGTGTTTTGGGGTGTTCGGTTTCCTGTCATGTTTTAACTCAGTATTCTGTTCAATATGGTTTGTTTTGCACTGTGATGACCTGCTACATATCTGTTGCTAGTGGGTGTTGACTTCTGTGCGAGTGTATACTCACTTTCTGAGCAGTTCTTCATTCATACTTTTTGTTTGTCTAGCTGTTACCCCATCAAAGCTTTCCCTTCATTACGCTGCAGTGTAACTCTACGTTCTCTCTCTCTGGTACTGATGGTGAAAAAGCTTTGACTGAACTTGAGTACAGGGCAGAAGACTCCAGTTCTATGGATTGGTCTTACAGTATGTTTAACCTGTATGCCTTCCCTGAGGCTATGATGACATGACAGTAAGATGGAAGGGGAGCATGCTATTGTCATGAACTATCACGAGCCCCTCAGTGGGCATCTGTACACAGCACCTGAAACATGTAGGGGTGGGGAAGCTCTTGTGGCAGCAGCCTTACCTGCTGGTTCCCCTGACACACCCACATGGGAGCAGCAGACATCACAACACACAGCACATCAGAATTTCAAAAAGGGGGGAGAGTAGGATTACTATGGCAGAGCTATGAGATAAACCAGAGCAGGAACCACAAACAAAATAAATTAATCACAATCAAAAGCAGTGTGGCAACTACAAATATGTTTTCCTCTACATATACAAATCATTTGCTATCAAATACGTACTCAAGTGTGAGGCTACACCCAATCACAACCCTAATGGATATGCTGTATGTCTAAAATAAATGAGTACTACATCTGTAATTCATAGTTTTGTGGGTATGTGTTTGTGCCAGAAATCCCTAAAGTTGTAGTGCTTTTCAGCTCTAAAATAACTAAAGTATATTTTAACCATATCTGAAAGTAAACCTTCGTATCTGAGACTGATGAAATGTCAATTTTGGCTAGCACAGCAGCTGGCTGTTACTTGTGGCCAAGACATAATCTAACCCCGTGGTTCTTGAACTTGGTTGCAGTCTCCTTTTAATTATGTGCTGTGCTGTCAATTCCAACTCACAGTTACCCATAATTTCTGGGTATAAAGTACTCAAAAGTGGTTTACCAGTATTTCCTTCTGTTGGCACTCTGGGACTTTGCAGCTTGCCCAAGGATGCATAGGGTGTAGGACACTGAATTTCTTCAGCTGTGTACACTCCACATTATCTTGGTCCCCCCTCCCCCAGAAGGCACAGTGCGAATTCAAACCCCCAGCTTCTGGCCAGACACTTCAGTATACATTACTGACTTATATGAATTACTCCTAGAGGCCTCTTTACTATAACTAATACAGAATTCACAGATTCTTCTGTTATGACTCAATTAAGTTTTTATTTAAAAATCTGGGGGGGGGGAGAGAATTCTACTTTATTTTTTGTAGTCTGGACTCTGTTTCCACATTTGGTTTGCTTATATCTGGGTCACAATAAAACCAAATCTCAGTGGCATCACTCCTTATGTTATGTTTGAGCAGGCTTAGGAAGGCAGAAGATCAAAGGTTTTGAGACCCCTTAATCTCACTTTAAACAATTACAAAATATTTTTTTGTCTGATCAGTGGCTGAAGTCCTGCTGTGTAAATTATGCCACACATGGCTGATGATGTCATCAGCAGTGGTAATTTTTTGGAATTAAACCCTTCCCCAATGTAATCACTTTCATCTTCAGGAAGCTGCTGGGGGCCACAGAACAGGAAGGAGAAGTGTTTAATTACCTAAAATCATGTGTCAGTAAAATCATCCTGACTGTGGTAATTTTGGTAATGAAAAACTCCCTCTCCCATCCCACAGGTTCACTGGAATCTCAGGAGAGAAATAAAAAATGTTTAATTTCAAAAGGAGTTTATTTAAAAAAATATCTGCTGTTGCTGATATCATCAACCTTCTGCAGCATAACTTGCAGCAATAGGATTCAGGGTCAATTTGACTTAAATCAAACTGATTTAAATCACAATTGAAATCAATTAGATTTTTAATTTAAAAAATCATTGATTTTAATCCATCCTGACAGGATTTAAGCCACTGTCTTGTATTATCTATGTGTTTACTATAAGTTTTAAAGTTCTGCCGCTATTCTGTGGAGCACTCCTTTTGTGCAGAAACAAAGTAGGTCTATAGATTATGTTCAAAAGAGCAGACAGAATGAAGCTGTAAAACAACAAGGGCCAATCTACAACTAGTCATGCCACGACTGGACAAGTATTTCCTTATTTCAACAAAAACAGAACCCAGTTTCCATAAAACTTATACAGTATATGAATAGACATCCACTCTACTTTCACCAGAAAACACATACAACAGACTTTAAACTAAAGCATAGAAGCCAGAATTTTTATGTCAGAGGAGGGCAAACCTTGCCCTTTTGGGCAGGTCCCTGAAAGGCTTACCCTTGACTATGGACAATACCCAGTGAGGTGTAGTGGATAGAATGGTGGCCTAGGACACAGGAGGCCTTGGTTTGAATCCTTGCTCAGTCATGGAGTCTTACTGGGGGTGTGGAACTGATAAAACAATTCTTTAAATATCTCACTTACCTTGAAAGACCTATTAGGGTTGCTGTAAGTCAGTTCTGACTTGACAGCACATAACATGCATGTTAAAGCCCTGCACAGTGTTGCTCACAAAGCATTTGTCATTGCATGATTAAGCATGATTTCCCAGATAACAAATAGCTTCATTCAACTTTAGTGTTAATAGAAGTAGGGCTGCAAGTAAGATTCATTAAACTGACTACTAAAGTTTAAATAAGATAGGAGCTAAGATCCAAGCTTCACACACACAATGGAAGATAGTGCCTATCTTCCTCACGAAACTGGCGCACAAAAACTGGGCAATGGCTTCAGCAATACATGACATCCATTTCTGTATAGTATCCAACAGACAGTAGATATCTCATAATTTTACAGCAGTCATATCATTTAAATTTTAAATTCAGTATGCAAGAAAAAGATTTTACTCAAAGGACACACTTGTTTTTTTTCTCATAACAAGACTATGCAATAAGCCAACTAAAGAGCATAACTTGACACAACCTTTCACCTATTTCTGATCCTGTGAGACATCAAACCTCATGCCTAAGAAGCTGATCATGAATGCCAGGACTATAATTCAATTTTTAACCTTACACTGATTAAAATATTTATTATGGTTCTCACCTACTCCAACTTGAAGTTTAATAAAATAGAGAACATGCAACTTTGAAAAAGCAAAACATGACATTACTTAATGACAACCCTTTAACCCCACGGTTACATAATCCGCCCTGGAAGCAATCGTCAACCCACTCAACACAAGTTTATGGGGATGGCAACTAACCAACACAGGTAAAACAGGGCACCACAGCCTGATTTTCTGGATCTGATGGTGGGTCATCCGAAGTGGATAATTTCCACCTTCAACGTAATTAAATGGGCGAGAACACCAAGCCGCCATCCCTCGTGTAGTGCCAACATTACTACCAATTTAGGGATAGCAAGAGGCAACTTTGGCAACCTTTCTCTTTAACAGAGAAAGCCGCTTTCACCGCCAACCAGCTTTCGCTTCTTGGCTCCCGGCAGGAACGACGTCTCCGCGGGTCAGAAGGCGGACCGGAGCCAGTTTTAAATCGGATTTTACATGCGAGCCAAAAGAGGTTCCTCCGCAGACGCGGGAAATGCAACAACAGGAACAGCCATACCAATAATAATAATAATAATAATAATAATAATAATAATAATAATAATAATAATAATAATAATAATAATAATAATAATAATAATAATAATAATAATAATAAAACCCACAACCCGGTCGCTGCGGAGCGTGTGGGTGGAGGAAGAGTCCGGAGGAGCGGCGGGCAAAAACCTGTGCCACGGATTCGACCTCAGCAGGGCCCGAAACCTCAGGCGGGGACATGAACGAGCCCGAGGGACCCACACGCCACTTCCCCAAAACGTTGTCTGTTGGTGTGGGGGGGGGGGGAAGGGACGTGGGGGGGGGGAAGAAAAGGAAGGAAAGGGGGCAACGGGGCAGTCCGAGGGGGCCCGACTCCTTCCCGCCGGCGGAGTAAGGGCCCGGCCCGGTTGCTCCCCTTCCGCGCCCTCGTCGCCGCACCGGAGGCCGGCTGTCAGAGCCAACCGCCTCGGGCGTCGGGCTGGGCCAGGCCTCGCTCGGGGGAGGCGGCGGCGGTGGAGCCGGTGGGGAAGGGCTCGCTGGCCGGCCGGCCGGCCCGCCTCCGCCTGCGGTGCCTCGCTTAAGGGAGGAAGAGGCGGCAAAGGCCCCGCGGGCGCCTGAGGGGAAAAGGGAAGGAGCGGCTCCCCCGCGCCTTGAGTGAGGGGCGCTCGCCTTCCCTCTTCCCTCCCTTCACGCCACCGCCGCCGCCGCCTTCCCACCCTCTCCGCCCGGGCTCGTCTTTCCTCGCCTCACAGGAGGGAACTCACCGACGCTCCGGTAGCCCAGGATCGCGATCTTACGGGACTTGGACGGCGGCATCTTGTCCCCGCTGGGCCCCGAACCACATCAAGGGCTCCGGCCGAGGGACGCAGCGAAGGGGCGGGAAAAAAAATTAAAAAAAGAAAAGAGGGAAAGGCAAGCGACGCTCGGCGAGGAGCCTCTCCTGACAGGCGGACACGGACGTGACAGACCGGCGGCGGCGTCTTGGCCTGGCCTGGCCTGGCGTAGCTGAGCTTGGCCTGCCTTGAGGCGAGGTTGGCTTTGGGACAGGTGGAGGCTGAGGCGGCTCAGGCGGCGGCGGCGGCGAGGAGAGGGGTCGGCATGAGGCGGGCGGCGCGGACTGAGGGGACGAGGAGGCAACGAGAGCCGCTCCGTTCACGTGACGAGGACAACCGCCCTCCCTCCTCTCGGCTGGAGCGCTCCCTCCCTCCTTCCCTCATTCACTCGCCCACGTTCGGTTGCGTGATTGCGTCACGGGGCGTTTTTTTATTATTATTTTAGGCTTCCTTTTTTTTTCCTCCGGCCCAGCGAAGGCGCGACCGGCCCTCAGCCCAGCCGGGGAAATTTCGCTGCGTCATTCCCCCTCGGAAGGGGGTCCCGCCCTCCCCTCGACGTCACGAGAGCGCGAGCGCTGGTTGGACGCTTCCGTGCCATTAAAAAAAAAAAAGGGCAAACCAACTCAGCAAACCCGCGGCCCTTGAGGGTTCCAGAGAGCCTTCGGCTGGCCGTTGTCGGTTGTTATTGGTTGAATCCAAGGGCGAAGGGGGCGGAGTTCCGCGCATTGCTTCCTTGTGATTGGTGGAAACGCGTTCGACAGTTTTGCGCGGGGCGAGGAGCGGGGCGGAAGTGCGCAAAAGCGTTTTTCTTGAGTCTCGTGGCGAGGGGTTTTCGGTGGCCGTGTTTACCTTTAGGAGTGGACGCAAGTCTTCAAGCAGGGTTGGCCCATGTGACAAAAGGGACATTGCATTTTGTGCGCTTGCAGGCGGAGCGCGTTTTAAACATTATTTAGGGATGCATGCCTCTGTGTGGTGACGGCAAACCAACCGAAAAGCATTACTTTGGTGTGAGTCATCAGGACGGTGTCAGAACAGAAAAAACGTGTGAAAAGCCTTACAAAGAGCTGTTAGAATATTGAGAATTTTACAGGCCTGAACAGGTCAAGGCAATAGTGATAATAAGCTGCCATAATGATCAGGGGTGTAGACTCAGAAGTGCTGAGTCACAGTGACTTGGAAGAGGTGTGTCTAAAGATGATGCAACACCTGTCTTGATTGGGCAGAAGTGTGTATATAAGTGTACTGTGTGTATATGATGTATCTTCGTCTGTTCTCTGTTCTGCTATCCTCTATACACTACTTTGCCTCTATATTGTTGTCACGCCGAAGGACTGCTGCTCTGTACATTTGTACATTTTGTAAATACACGTGTCTTGAAGAAGAAGAGAGAGTGTGTGTCATTTCCTTCATCAGGACTCTCCTAATTACCAGCAAGAAGCTGACAAGAGCTGTCTTGCAAACTACTTGTGAACCTCTTGCCCCCGGCGCTGCGCTCACATGCATATCTCGTTTGCAAGGAGCAAGACTTAAAAAGAAACAAGTCTGAGCCCCGAGTAAGATCTAGCAATTGTCACCCCTGTTCTTCTCTGCTCAGCCATGGAAATTGTGTGAGCAGGACTGGTAAAACCACTCCTTAAATATCTCGCCTACCTTGAAAGCTCTTTTAAGGTCATTATAAGGCCCTTCCGAATTGGAACAATATAGAGTAATAAATGATAGGACATTTTGGAGGCCATAGGGTCATCTTACACTGGAAATCAGATTAGGCAACTATATGTGTACCAACAGATCCTGAAGCTGAGGCTCCAATACTTTGGCCATCTCATGAGAAAACTCCCTGGAAAAGAGTGATGTTGGGAAAGTGTGAAGGCAAGAGAAGGGACGACAGAGGGCGAGATGGTTGGACGGTGTCATCGAAGCGACCAACATGAATTTGACCCAACTCCGGGAGGCCGTGGAAGACAGGAGGGCCTGGTGTGCTCTGGTCGATGGGGTCACAAAGAATAGGACATGACTTAACGACTAAACAATGTGTACCAAAGCTGGCACTTCAGTGTGTGTGTGTGTGTGTGTGTGTGTGTGCGGTATGGGCTCAATGTGCTCATATCCCCATCTTCCTCATGCCACTTCTTTTTCTCGTGCTCTCAAACAAGCAGATGGGTAGTTGAAAATAGCATAAAGCAGTCAGTCGTCACCTCTGTTGCTTCACGTCTTGCTCTCTCTAGACAGCATTGGCAGTCAGGATTAGGCCCGTTTCACATAGTGAAGCAGATTGTATTGCTTTATTTAAAAGACTGAATCTGAATCACCTCAAGAGTTCTAATGCTTAATATTTTATGCATGCGTTGAGATCGACACTGTCCTTTTTGAGTGCAGAGAAGCAGATAACACCTATGTCAGTGTACTGTGCGCCCCTCAAGATATGGAAAAACTGATGTTAGCTGCCCTAACACTAACACTGATGTTAGTGCTTTTGATGCTGCCGGTTATTGGGTGAAAATTATTTATTGATTGTACTATAGTGCTTTTGACACACAGAAAAAGAAAAATGCAGCTGGTGGCTTTTGATGTTGATGAATAAATGGGTCGCAATTCCAGAGAAAAACCTTATTGTGGAAGCAATTGGTTAAAGGCATATACTGAAGAGAACACTGAAATAATTTAACATTGACCATTCCAATCTGAAAGTTCTGAATCAAAAGAAGCGCCTGATGAAATGCTGTCAATGGCCAAAGTATTCAAAATAAAAACAAACAAATGTGCATTAAAAAAGAGAAGTGAGAAAGCAAGGATGTAATTTTTGGATATTCCAACAAGCCCAGGATCGGCTAACCTCTGTCACCGTTTCCGTATCTTCCAGGCTAGTTAGTTCCTGTGTGTCCCTCAACATGCTACTACTCAGTCTTCAGTACTCACCTTTCCTTTCTCCCCTCCTGCCCGCCCAAGTAGTGAACCTGATAAGAGATGTTCATCTTTGAAAATTAAGGATGAAATGTTTTAATCTGCCCAAGACCATACGCAACTGAGGAAGATGCTTTTCAATTTTTCATGCTTCTACATGTCTTCTTGTTTAATTTCTGAAAAGAAAAAGAGCCCTTTCTCTGGAATTTGAGAGGAAAGACAAGTTTCATCATATAAACAATAGTTTGTGAAAGAAATATGTGTTTGTGAGGGTTCGATGTTAGGCTCTACAACAACTCCAAATAAATCAGCAGACTTCCTCAGGGTAACATTTATTGGATTATTTAACAATAGTCCCATATCAACAAACATGTCCAACTCTTCTCCCAATCAGACAACAGGTCCGTCGGGGGCTTCCATTCTTCAAACTTGAAGGGGCTTCCTTCATGAACGCTCCAAAGTATAGCCACTCAGGTGGGGTATCAGGGTTCAGTAATAGTTCCTTCTCCCCCTCCAGTAAGGGGATGGCGTCCTCATCTCGAAAGTCCACCCAGTCACCATCCCGGGTGGGATCCCCCGTCTGCCAGGGTCTCCCCCGGGTTCCATCCTCTGCATCTCCCGCATCCTCCATCCTCTCCTATTCTCTCGCTCGCAATCTTATCCTTTTCCACCCTCAGTTTCTTACACCACTCTCTTCTCTCTCTCCCCCCAATAAGAGGGTCTGGGGGTCAGTTCTCTTATCCTTCGCGCATCTGCTTCCTCTTTGGGGACTCTCAACTTCTCCCTTTCCAGTCCAAGGGTCTTCAACCATATCCACTCCCAGTCTGGTGGGAGTCCTTCTTTTATATCCACCAACCCCACCTCCACCACTTCCTGTACTTTCCGTTCCCTTCCCGCCACACCAGTCCTGGGCTGTTCAATGGTTAAGTCCTTCAAACGCCTCTATCCTCCCAGGGTCTGGTTCCGGTTCTTTCATCTTCCTAGACGGGGGAATAGGTGAGGTCTGACTGTCCTTATTGACCAAAGGAGGGAGGGATGGCGCTCCCGTGAGAGGCACCTTGCTCTCACCTTCAGTCTTACAATGTTCCATGGGCAATTTCCTTTCAGAAGGATTTAATCTGAGTCTCCATACTGAAGGTGTATGCCAGAACTTTCCTGTTGAATGCACTTGGAGGGTTATGGAATGGAATGTTAAGTGTCTAATGCTTTCTTGGCACGAAACTCCTTGGTATTGTTATTATCTATTAGGATGACGGAAATTTTTTTCACACCACGGGTTTCATTAAATCTTTCTCAAACACCAGCTTGATAATGTTGCTTTTTGGCATATTCATATGCAACATATGTTTTTCATACAACTTTGTGGATATATGAAATGTTCCAGTTACATCCAGAAGCTGTGTATTTCATAAACCCCACGTTGCCCATCCATACAGATGTCAGGAGGAGCTAGCAAATAATGAATGGCATAAGGCGATACAGCACCAAACCCATCCACTTCATGAACATCAAGCCCCTAGACCAGAGGTATCAAACATGCGGCCTGGGGGCCATTTTCAGCCCACCGGATGATAGTTTGTGGCCCCTGCCTTGCCTGCCCCCCGAAGCGCCCACGTGTCCTCTGCTGTCAAGAGTCAAAAAAAAAGCCTTGCCTCATTCTCCGGCTCTCTCCCAAGACAGTGCCTCTGTTTGTGTGCATGCTTGCGCACACAACTGTGGGGTCCCCTGCCCCGCTGTGTTTAATTTTGCAGGTACCAATGGGGGCTTTTCTTCTCTGGCAAAGCGATTCTGTGAGGGTTTTTTAAAATTTTATGTCGTGCCTTACCCCCACCCCGCCCGTGGCTAGGCGGTTGCTCGCGCTCCCTCCCTTCTCCGCTTCTGCGTCCTGCTGCTGCTGTTGGTGGAGCCCCAGCTGGGCTAAGGAAACTCCTGGGTGGCTTCCTCGGGCACTTGCTCTGCTTGATGGAAAATCTGATGCGGCCCAGCTTCACCCAGACTCTGCCTCAAGCGGCCCCCAGGTAAATTGAGTTTGAGACCCCTGCCCTAGACGATAGCTAAAATCAAGGAAAAGTTTTCTGCACACATCTCAGGCTCTATATATTAAAGCAGAAGAGGTTAAGCTAAACTTACAGAGAACAAAAATAACACACCTTGCAAAATGCATGAATGCTAGAGCATCTCCCACCAGGGCAAGACTCTAGTTCAGCGACAGCAAACCTATGGTACACGTGCAAGCCCTCTCTGTGGGCATGTGAGCCGTAAATTGCCAGATTGCTACTTCCCCCCCCCCCCGCAGCCAAACCTGAGAAGGCGGCTGCAGCCGTGGTGCTGGCGCCCTGACAGGCGGCAGGATCCGGAACAAGTGGCGCTGGCATCGGATGTGGAGTGGCGTCTCGAGGCACCTCTGTGCCTGGGATTCCCCCTTCTGTCGCCATTTCCGGTTCTGCTGCTGCCCGCTGGATCCCCCACCCCAATTTGGGCACTTGTGCTCAAAAAAATTCACCGTCACTACTCTAGTTGAACATTCTGGAATACACTTAATAGACTTTGAAGTGAAATAGGAAGAGCCAAGAATAATTAAGTAAAATGGAGCTAAGTGGAAACAGAACAGATTTTTTGTGACTGGAGAAATTCAATTAATGCAGCACTCGTGCAAACAATTTATGCCCCCCCCCAAAAAAATACAAAAAGATTTAGTAAATGGCCAAGATAACACTGCCAAAGCAGCCTGCTTCTGATCACAAACAATCTAATTATCTTAACATTTGAATTTGTTTTTTTAATTTTACCTCTATTTCATACAAGTCCATAATTTTAAATTGTGCAACATTCTGACACAAATAAAGATCCCTGAATTGTGGGCCTGTTGTGTACCATCAGTTCAAAGAAAAACAGTGCACACGTGTAATAATGAAAGAACATTTGTATAACAATCAATGTTTTATTAATGAATATGGTGAAGTTTTTAGCTATCCACCAAAGATGTGTAAAAAATTGCAGGAAATAAAAATAAATAAAGCTGCTTTTCGATCAGTCTTGCTTTACCATCTCTGTTCAGAATGCAACATTTATAAACACACAAAAATTGTCATTAAAGTTTTAAAAGTAATCTATTGATATTCAAATTACAGCTTTTATGACAAATCTAATGATAACTGAAACTGATTTGGTTTTCGGTTTAACGGCTTGACTATTCAAATACAGTGTCTTGTTTTGCACAATACTTCCTCTTATTGTGATGGGCAACAGTGATGACATATTGTTGGCTTTTTGACATAAGGCACTATGATATGAATATGCCATACACTTGCCTTATGTCAGAGATCTGTTGCTGACCAGTGACTTCTGTCAAATACATAAACATGGTATTTTTTTTTCAAAATACAGTGCATTTTAGATGGACGTCACGTGAAGTCTTTCGGCAAACATTTTGAAATGCAAGCCTATACTGAATACATAAGCTTTTTGTCATGCTGCTTCTGTGCGACAGTCACTGGGAAATAATCGACTAGCTACCCATCACTCAGTCCAATACACACACATTCTCATCCCCATTCTGCTCTTCTCTATTGCCATCAGCGTTCTTGAGGCAAAAATGACCCAGTAACTTGATTCAAGTTCTACAAACGTGTATGCTCACAGGAATCATTCAGTTTCACTTTCCTTTTGTATGGCACCTGTGAAAAGCAAAGAAACAAAAAGGCATTTCTGCACAGGAACTGAAATTCACTCGTATGTGACCCACTTTTCTTTTGTCTTTCCTTGTGGACTATTTGACTAACACTTGGAGCAAATGTTGCACACCTGGCAAAATTCCCACTGTGATTGCTACATAGTATGCGAGTAGGAAATTGTGCGGGATTGCAAATCCTCTCTTTTCTAGCAGAAAAGCTAATGGTGAGCAATAGAAGGAGCCACTCCTACTACATAAAGTTGATTTGTACATGGATATATTAATTACATTTATGTCCTGTGTTTCCTTATGCTGATGTATGCAACTCTTCCCACTACTTTCTCACAACTACCATGCGTTGCATGTCAGACAGAGAATGACTAGCCTAAGATGGCCACAAGCTATGTTGTGTGGCTCAATGTAAGACTCCACAGTGTAAGACCAGAATCTTGGTCTTCCAAGTCTGGGTCCAACACTTTGACCATCAGACTCATACCGACGCAATAGAACAAGAATTTCTTACATATCTGTGATGCAGTTACTTACAGCCAATACTATTGCTTAATGAGTTGTATATTGCAGCGTTTCATGTCATTACATTCAGTAACAGCAGGGCCTAACACAGCCATACATTCCCAAAGCCATGCAACTGCACAAGTTCACGTGGCTTCCAAGGATATCAAGATGGGATCAAGCAAACTGTGGCCTGCCCCTGTTTAAAAAGTCTGTCAGTCATGAAAATCTGCACTGGTGCATTTGTCTGTTTGACTAGTGGACCTTTTACACATTAGGCCTGCTTGTATATATTATTGGAATGGACTACACCAACAAATCCAAAATCTGCTGCATTTGCTAAAATTCAGTAGTATGTCACAACCAAAGTAGGCCCATTGAATAAATGGGAATTTGGTGAGTCAATACGTATGCAAAGCTCCACTAATTCAGCAGGTCTACTCTAGTTGTGACAATTGAATTCTAGCCCACTGGGTAATGCACCACAGTGATGCAGCTGACAACAATTTAGATTTTGAACATGACAAGAGATCACTTTGCTTTGCCATGAAGTTCTCTGAACAGGATTTGCACAAATCAATATGAGCCTCATCTACCTTTTAAGAGGAGTTGTGAAGATTAAAGGAATGTAAAATGCTTCATATGCCACTACGGGAAAGCATAAGCAGCATCCATACCTGTAGGTGTGAGCACTAGTGCTTGTAGGATGTCTGAGAGGGAGATGATACCGACAATACTACCTGCTTCATTCACCACCACCAACCGATGGACCTGCAAACGGGGAACAAATGAACACAAATTTGACAGAAATTCCAAATAAGCAAAAAACACCAAACAAAAAACAAATCCCACATTCAATTTATTAAGAGGCAACAAATTTAAACTATTCAGTAAGATGTTCAGTCCTGCAAGTTAAGTACAGTAATGCCAACTTCATTAGGGAAAGTCAAATTGAGACAGAATTTATTGTGACATAGAAAGAGGAAAAAATGAACTGGTTCTGTTTTCCAGTGATGGTAGGAGAAGCTTAGATCTAGTCACTGAGTTTTATGCCAACACATCACTGAAAAAAGAGTTACAATTCCTGTTCCCTCACTGACATTATGCATTCACATACACTTTTTTCTGTAGTTCTGTACGTATGTGTGAATACCTAATTGTTCTATAGCTAGAACAGGTACATGTTGCACTTCATTTCTCAAAGGTATGAAAGAGTAATTGTTGAAATGCTAACAAGGTATTATTTAACATCAAAGATCTGTTCATACGTAAATGTGGAGGGATTTGAGAACACAGATGACATTCTGTTCATTGTCTTGTCAGAGCAGAATGCAAGTTCAAGAGAAATGATTCCTGATCATTATAAGCACATTCAAGTGGGTGGTTCTTAAAAATAGATGCTGTCTGTAACCCAAACACTGCAACATAAACTAACAAAGAACAAACTCAAGCCAATATGTCTATTTTTATTATAGAAGTGAAGTGTAATATTAGTCATTTCATTCATAGTTAAAGCATATTTAAAATTAGAATGACCTAATTGCAATTACATCTTGATGTTGATTCTTTACAATTCTCTGCAGTACAGAGAACTATTTTAGGTGTCTCTCATGGCTTGTGCTCATCCAACAGGATCTCGGCACTACAGACTGTCTTCATTTATGAAATACTGCCTTTGGAACAACCGCTTTGGAGAGCAGCTTGCTGGGTGGCAAAAACGGCCAGCCTTTGGGGAAAAGAAGCAACTAGATGAGCCATACAGTCTAGGGATTGGTGTGTGCATGTATGTGCGCGCGCATGCTAGCATGCCTGCCTCTAGCTGACTGAAGAAGGGTGCAGGCAGTTATGCAAGTTTTTAATGTAGGAGCACAATCCCAACTATGCGACAAGCAGGCCATTACATTCTTCCCACTCATGTCCAGCAGTGTCCAAACTTGAACAAAAAGGATTAACCATGTTTGGGTGATCAAATCTCAGTTTAATAAAAAATATGAACAAGCCTCTTGAACCCGCATGCAGTCGTTTCCGTTCTTCCTTTGTGCAAGTCTGAAACAAGTCAAGAAGCTGCAGTTAACTACAGCTTCCCACTGCATATAAACTGGGAAACTATGGTTAATGGTTTCCAGATACTGTACTTAAGCTGTGCAAGTCAACAACCCATGGCCTCATATCCTGACTTGTTTGGAAGTCATTAACCAGTTTTCCAGAAAGTGAGTTTCTTTCAGGGCTGTAAACAATAACATCTTCAGGAAGTCATTGATTCTTAGAGGTGCCATAAGTCTGAAGCAACTTGATGGTGTAAAATAACAATTACATTGCTGGATCATCTTTTCAAAGATGGCCTCAGCCATCCTTATATTTTGTGATTTCTCTCTCTCTCTCTCTCTCTCTCTCTCAACTCTTCCAATCCATAAGCACTTAGGAAATAGTCTGATGTGAATGAAAGGAGTACTTATGGCATACAGGAAGAGAAAGAGAGAGGCTTTTGTCAAATAGACAGGCACAGCAAGGTTTCAAGTCACGGTACTTCAACAATCTAGGACAGGCGAACTACATACCGGCCAGGTAACTTAGAGCTCCTCTTCTCTTGTTTTTGAACAGTCATACCCACCTGATACAATGGGGAACACAGGAAAGAAATAGAAAATGGGGGAAATTCTATTTTTATATGTTTCTCTTATGTTGGTGATATTTTAAACAGGGGCAGTATGTTGGATATGACTTAAGTATGGATTACCACATATATTTAATCATTTGGCCATCTTTCTCAAGTTGAACAGCTTCACTGTTTTAAGGCTACTGAATAATAAAGCAACAATACCAACACTTGTTTGTCAAGAAAAATAAGTTGTTTGTACTTTAACGGTACAAATGCAACCTCTCTTTATCCTTCAGAGATTCTAATACCTACATGTGCTGTGAAAGAAGATTATATAGCCTCTTTCCAAAAACACATCACAAAATTAGTTCCTATAAGCAATCCATCTCTGTTAGAACTGAACAAAACAAAACAGAAAACATACTGAAGTCATTAAAAAAATTATCAGAGTGTAAGTTGTGAAAAGAACAATTATTATTGTTCTTTTTACAACTCTGGATCTATATCAGATCAGGAGATTATTTTAAGGCTATTAGTATAACTAATAATGAAGAATATAATTCAAAACGTTTTAGATATAACTTTTTCAGATTTGGTTGGGTGTGGAGGGGCAAAGTGGCTGGCTGCTAAGTAAAGGTGTACAACATGTGTTTATAATGGGGATTATCAAAAAGGAAGGCTCTTCAGATATCACATTTACCTAATCTCAGTTTAAGGGAAAAGAGGTTGGTTTGCAAGCTATTATTGAACCTGTATTCTCGAAGGCTTTCACGGCCGGTATCCGATGGTTGTTGTGGGTTTTTCGGGCTCTTTGGCCATGTCTCTGTGGCCGGCATCTTCAGAGGACTGGAGTAGTCCTCTGAGGATGCCGGCCACAGAGACTGGCGGAACATCAGGAAGAACAACCTTCAGAACACGGCCAAAGAGCCCGAAAAACCCACAACAACTATTATTGAACCCTATTTTCTAATAAATTGAAAAGGAGAAGATGGCCAAATCTGGTCTTAAGTTTTGCCTATGAGATTACTATGCCTGTTACCACGTACTGGTACTATCTCATGTTTTATCCTGCAATACAGAAGCATATAAAACACAGTATTTCAAAAATTACAGTTGAAGCACCTAGTGTGTATATTCATCAAGAAGGAACTGGTCTGCATTAAAGGAGAACATCTGTTCAACAGGTTTTATATTTTTTATCCTTTTTTTCAAAGATATTAGCTGTCACACAGAATTTATGCAATAAAAATTCATTGAAATGTTTTCTAAGAGCATACATGCAATCATGTTTCCGCAACATGATCTTGCAAACTAATATTTGATTAACTTGTTGAAATGACAAAAATTATAGTTTTTACATATAATGTCTGTCTGTCAGATTCAGTAAGCCGTAGATTAAACCCCTTTAAATTTTTGATTCTCACATTTCTTTGCTGTCTGCAAAACAGCTAAGAAATGACTTTGTGCAATCAATACCACCATATACTTTCAAAAATTACTGTAACAGTTTTCTCTGCTGGAGCCTTTATCAAATTTGGCTAGACTCCAA
The DNA here is from genome assembly GCF_051106095.1 of Pogona vitticeps. Lineage (NCBI taxonomy): Eukaryota > Metazoa > Chordata > Lepidosauria > Squamata > Agamidae > Pogona > Pogona vitticeps. The sequence goes on from NC_135788.1 coordinate 7,162,960, forward strand.
CCCAATCATCCCAAAGTGCATTAGATTATAACACTATCTCTAGTCTAAATCCGGCTTTTCCCAATACTAATTGGACTGCAGGGACTCACTAATCCTGTCTCAAACCTCCTTTCATCCCCACTCCCCAAACAAGCAAGGGGAACCAAGAGTGAGAAATTTCCCCACATCACTTGTTTATTCTATCTCTCTTTTGGTAACCAAAAAAGTCCCCCAGTCATTTCAATAACTACAGGTACAGATCCTGTTCGCACTAATTATAATTTAATTACAGTTACCCTGATATTCAGAAACTCTGAACTGCTTGTTTTAAAGCTCAGAACAAAAACTTTCAATCTCTCCCTGGGCTCATTTTCACAGTAATGATTTTTGCCCATTAGGAGTAAAGTCACTCTCCATTATTAGGAAAAACTGTTGAAACATTCAACAGCCATGTTACAGGAATATTTCCAAATAATAAAATTCCATAAAAATATGTACAGTTTAGTGTTTTGCTTTTTTGAAGGTGAGTTAAAAGAGCCTCTCCCAAACACAGCAAACATTTCAATAGTCATCTGATGGCAAAACCTCAACCTGCACATTTTAAAAATATCAACCCTGGGCCATAAACGTCCAAAACAAGGACATAAGAAATCCTCCTGACTTATCAAAAAATCAAAACTACAAGAAATAAATAAGAAGCTTTATAGAAATGAAAGTCAAAGATTGCAAGATGAGAAGTGTTCTTAGAAAGAACAGCAGTAAAATTGGGTGAAACCACCAAGCATGCTCAGATGACTGGTGGGGCTCCTGCCCAAATGGTACTGCTCAGCTCCAGAAGATTGAGGTAGCACAAGAATTCTCATGTGTGAGTCACACACTTCATTCAGCATGGTAATTAAGAAATCTGATACTGATGGTTGTTGTGGGTTTTTCAGGCTCTTTGGCCGTGTTCTCAAGGTTGTTCTTCCTAACGTTTCGCCAGTCTCTGTGGCCGGCATCTTCAGAGGACAGAAGTCAGAGCCAGATCACAGACTGAGTTCTGAATCCTGTCCTCTGAAGATCCTGGCCACAGAGACTGGCAAAATGTTAGGAAGAATCACCTTTAGAACACGAACAAAGAGCCTGAAAAACCCACAACAACCATCAGATCCCAGCCGTGAACACCTTCAAGAATACAAATGTGATACTCTGTAATATAGCTACACGATCTATAAAGCATAGTGAACTCCCTGTGGTTTTTGCAAGATTATGGGTGGATATAAGTTCCCTCTTGGAAATATTAGGCCACTGCTGTCTGGGCCCCCTCTGGAATTCAACTGGCTCGAATTCTGGTTAGCAATGCTACTCAGAAATGTACTTTAGTCCAAGAGATCTCACCTCAGCTTTAACTATCCGATCCACAATGGTCTCCAGCGTCTCCAGCTTACTGCATTTCACCACACCTTCAAAATACTGAGAGCGGTGTCGGAGGGCTTGTGTCACTGTGATATCTAAGTTATTGTATGTTTTTTCAGCAGCAAGATTCTGAAAAAGAGTGGCAACACAAGACTCAAGTCCCGTTTTTACAAATACAAGCTGTCAACGCAGCTATGAGTGCAATCTAAATACAGACAGACATGCAGTGGTACTGAGGCTGCATACCTTCTACAATTTTCAGTTTCCTCCTTTTCAGCCCTTCACACACAGTTCCCTTCCCTTTTTCAATTTGCACCAGCATTTTCCCAATCATTTTTCACTGGATCCACTAGCCAGATATGGTCCAGTGGTAAGAAAAGTGCACATATTGGTCATCATCATATCCAAAACTCAACATGGATGGGAAAAGTAGTACTCATGGACATGGGCAGGGAAACACATCCAAGCCCACAGAATGGGCTTCTAATCTCCACAGCTTGATAAGGAAATATGCCAGCGTTATATTTTAACTGTCATTGATTTAATTGCAGGACCTGGAGACTGGCTTGTTGGGAACAATGGGGTTTCGATGTGCACACAGGGAATGCCTTCTAGCACAAATGTCAACAAGTAACAACCTCACACAATGGATCATTGTGTGCCCAGTAAAAACAAAGGATTCTGCCGTAAGTGATTATGGAAGGTGAACCAAGATATATTATCATCACACACCAACAGTCAGACATTTAATTAGCAACATAGTATTATGTAAAAATTTAATACTTACTATTACATCAAATTTGGAATAAATATCTACAACTTTTCCTAAAAATAAAAGAGAAAGACCATTATAATGCATCAGGAAATGAGTGACAATTATATACATACTCCAAATGGTCTAAGCTTGAGTATATAAAAATGGAAAGTTAAAGAATAATTCTTTATTGATTTATTTTTCCAAGAGCAACTGCCACATCAGATTCTGGCTGATGGACTGAAATTGGGTAGATTGTGGAAAACTCCACCAAGATGTAAGAGATATGTGTCCATGGAATTGTTTCAATCTTAAAGCTTAATAATTTCCCAAACAGCATTTTCACCATCTTCCCTTTCTCCCTCCCCAACAATGGTGAAGCACTGGCTAATCTTTTATGGCACAGCACTGTACATGTCATTATAGGCCATTGTTCGGTCAAATATTTAGAGTACATTCTTCTGGGGATGGTGAAGCCTTTCTGATATGCATACCTCCATGGACTGTGAAGTGTATATTTTAAAAGAGAGAGAGAGGAAAAAATGACCATTAATGTTGCAAGTGAATGGGCAACCTCGGCCTGAAGATACAGGTCTCTTGCACATAGTGTTTCTGACTTGGGGCCAGCTGCAATTTTGGAACAGAAACAGACTCGGTGGGTGGCACATGCTGAAAACTAGATAGGAGATTTCTGTTGGTTCTGCTGGACCCCTTAGCAACATTTGATACAATCAGAATCTCCTTCTGGGGCACTGGGACAGTACGGGACAAAGCGATGAGCACTGATCTTATCTAACTGAACTCTCTCAGAAAGTACTGAGAGAACTAAAGCTCAGTCCCACTGTCATTGACCAACGAGATTTTTTAGCATTTAGTTGTCTAGTGGGCCTCCAGAGGCATCTGGTGGGGCCACCGTGAGATACAGGAAGCTGGACTAGATTAGATGGGCCCTTGGCCTGATCCAGTAGGGCTCTTCTTATGTTCTTATGGGATATTGTTTGACCTCTGTGGTATTTATTATCTCTATAAAACCACTGTGAGAGATCACCCAAAGTTTGGGTCTAATTAGTATCCTAATGATACTTATTTTCTCTCTCTTTCTTAACAGAAGAATCCTGCTGAAATCCTGAACTGTAATTTGGAAACATTAACGGGTTCAATATGGTGCTGAAGGTTGTACCTGGAAAAGGCAAAAATACTACAGATCTGTGACAAACTAACGTAGGGCTGCTATAAAGCCTGTTCACGATGGAGTTGCACACCCTGCCTCTTGGAAAATCTGCATCTTGGAAGTGCTGCTATGTTCAGCAGAATATCTGGATAGTCAAGTAAGCTACTCTGGGGAAGGGAACCTTCACCCAACGTTGTCTATTTTGCCAGTGTGTCCATTCCTGGACAAGGCAAACCTAGTCATACCAAACTGTGTCTCCCGCATCTCTCACTTATATTGCAAGTTTTTTTAACAGTTTTAAAATGCAGATCAAGCTGAGCGCCCTTTTTGATCTGAGAGGTAATTCATCAGTCTAAGTATATACATACAAATAGGTATGATGGGGAAATTCTTTAAATCTCAAAAAACAGACTAAATAAACTAGTTCTGGAGGAGTTTAAGGAGACATTCTTGGGAAGAAAAGGGGAGCAAAGAGAGGGATTAACAGAAGAAAAGATCACGATTCAAATACTGAATTTCAGACTGAAGGAATACCAACATTGGCTGTAAACATCAGGGAGAAGAGTTCAGCAAAGGAACTTCAAGAAACAACTGATTTCAACACAAGATTGTTTCCTACATCTCACTTCTATATTATTAACAGGTTTTCAGCCAAATGCCATGCTTATTTCTTTTTCAAAAGTCAGTCCAGAGTTCAAGGGCACTTCTTTCCAAGGAAGTGTGTACATGAGACTCGGAGATCTAAATTGTCACACCGTATGTGTCTACATTTGAATAAAAAGGTGCAGGATGCAGTGTCAGTGAAATAAGTGAACTAGGACAAAGTACTTAAGGAACAAACAGAATTTTCAGCATGAACACTATCAGGGAGAGATAGAAACATGGAAGGAGAATGGGAGGAAAAATGGAAAGAAAATTTACGGTGTCTGAATAGCAAATGTGAAGAGACACTTATGCAAATTAAGAATGTCTCCACTGAACTGGAAGACAAGACAAAGGACTTTTTTTTCATTTTGGGCCTCACAGGTTCTGATGAGGGTTATGCCGTGAAGGTATTTACATGCATCAGCTTTTTGTTTTAAAGAATCATTGAAGGCAAAAGATAAGCCATTGATACAGGCAAGATGTTCATCACAGACATTAATAAATACTGTAATGTCCTCTTAAAAACTTTTCTTTTTGAGCAGGGCTCACAGCATTTAGTTTCTGAGAAAGGAAACTACTAGCAAAACAAATCAACTCTTTCCACGGGATATCATATTTTCTTCTTAATACACACCTGACTCATCCACTACGGGTAGTGCCGATATCCTTCTATCTACAAATATATTCAAAGCTTTAATGATAGGAGTGTCTGGGTGTATAAAGGCAATATTATCATATGTTCCTATTCCAAGTTCATCCAGATTTTTCTTCATAAAAGCAGGCTTTGGCATTTCTGACACCTAAAAAAAATGTAGACGTAATAATAATGAATCACTTGTTTGACAATCACATTTTATATATGTAAAGCTATACAGCAAAGACAATATACAGGGAAAAAAGAATTTATTTCCTTAGAATGCCTTTCAAAGATTTAAAGTATCTTTAAATGGCTTGATAATCTTAAGATTAGTGTGTAAACCAAACCTGGAAAAACCTCATCCAATATTAGTGGTGTCTCTCTAGACGATGTTAATCCGTTCCATTGAAATCGCTGTTTAGCGAAAACATTGTCTAGCGAAGTGTTTCCCCATTGGAATGCATTGAAACCCGCTTAATGCATTCCAATGGGGGGAAATAGTCTTCATCCAGCAAAAATCACCCATAGGGAAGCCATTTTGCAAAGTGCCGATCAGCTGTTTAAATTGCTGTCTTGCGAAGCATCGGTCCCGAAAACACCCGTTTTGAGAAGATCGCCCATAGGGAAGCCATTTTGCGAAGCCGCCGATCAGCTGTGAAAATCGTCGTCTTATGAAAAAATGGTTTGCGAAGCATGGACCAAATGATCGTCCAGCGAAATCCCCCATAGGAAAAACCATTTTGCGAATTGCTATAGTGATCGCAAAAAGTCAACGTCTAGCGAAAAAACCGTTTTGCGGGGTAATCGTCTTGCAAGGTACCACTGTACTCTGAGACTAAGTTCTCATTCACAGTCCCATGATATTTTGCCCACATTGCATATGATAGGATTATGCGTTGTTCTATATGTTGATCTGAGGAAATACACAAGATCACCTTGATAACACATCCTATTATTCAATGCAGACTACAAGTGTCATTTGTAACTGTGGGACATTGTGACTGAAAGGCACCTCTTCCTGTCCCAGACATGCTGCCATTTTGAGAGAGCTGTTTAATATGATCCAGAGCTTGTCTACTTGCTCTCCAGGGCTGTGTACTTAAGCCCCCATATATCCCCACAAGCTGAGCATCACTTGGACATTCCCTTTGCTGTTTTTACATTTACTGTTCCATATATGTTTAATCTGAACATCTTCCAACTTTGCGACTCTCTTGAATATGCCAGTAGCTCTCGTGTTTTTCTCAGCGGCACTAATTTTGGTTCCAATCCTATCAACATTCCCCACCCAAAGTCGTTATTATGAAGACCTATGTCTGCACAAGGCTGCAGTGAGACTATGTTAGCTGAACTCAAGTCTCATTGATTTCAGTAATTGAGCTGCACCACTTCCCTCATTTGTACAGGTAAACAAATGAAAAATTCATAATTCAACAACAATCTCTGTTTTAAAGCCAGTTTAGAAGTCCTCATTCATTTGAGTGCAATAAACCATGTTTCTGTTTTAAGACATCACACAAATCAGTCCATTTATCCCTTTGCACAAAAGGGGGAAAAGTGCATTAGCATGCATTATTAAGCTATAGTTTGTGACCCAAAGCAGTGGTGTTTGCTTGTAGAAGACGTACATGGTTGAAATCGCTATCTTCTGTTTTCCTATGCTATGTATATGTTTTAAAAACTCCCTTAAAAAAAGAAAAGAAGGCATGCTTGGAACAAGACAGATGTGGCATATGTCTGCAGCAAAAGTGGTACCCTATGATCAGTAACTGATCCCTGAAGACCCATTTTATAAGGAAGAGAAGAAAAATAATCAGCAATCAGATTTTTTTAAAAAGTGAAAGCAAAGTGTGCTGCTTATATACTGCCCCATAGCACTTAAAGCACTCTTTGGTTGGTTTACAAGTTAATTATGCAAGCTACACATTCCCCCCCCCCCCCCCCATCCTGCCTGCAAGCTGGGTACTCATTTTACCAACCTCGGAAGGATAGAAGACTGAATCAACCTTGAGCCTGCTACCCAGGACAGAACCCTGGGTTGTGAGCACAGTTTTGGCTGCAGTAGAGCAGCTTAACCAATGAACCACGAGGCTCCTTTTTGATTATGATTATCATAAATGATTATCATAAATCATTAGGAATATTTCTAGAAATTCTCAAAATAAAAGGTTCTAAATCTGTGCAACACTGTACATTAAGCCAATCTCTCCTTTCCTTTCACTTGTCATGAAACACAAGATGCTCTTCAGTGTTACCTACAAAAGTCCTGGACGATTTTAGTCTCTTTTTAGATAATACCCAGTTGCACAAATATACCGATTAAAATTATTTATGCACAGTTATCTACATCGTATTTTAAAATAAAACCCTGTTTCCTCGAAATGATATAACCTGAAAATAAGCCCTAGTACGATTTTTCAGGATGCTCATAATATAAGCCCTACCCTGAAAATAAGCCTTAGTTAAGTGAAACCCCACCTTCCACCCTTGTGCAGCAACCAGAAGATGACATGACTGTGAAATAAAACATCCCCTGAAAATAAGCCCTAATGTGTTTTTTGGAGCAAAAATTAATATAGGACCCTGTCTTATTTTTGGGGAAATCCAGTAGTGAGCACTAACTACATGAAAAAAGACACCAGGAACCATTTTCACTTTTCCTGCATGCTTACTATTTCTGAGTTAGGCAAAGTAATACTGAACAAAGAAAGATGAAAGATGAGAGATTATCTCAATATAGCTGTTTATTGACTTTACATTGACAATTTTGTCTACTTTAAGATCAAGGAGTATGAGAAGAAAATGAGTCTACTCACAAAAAGCTGGAGAAACTTGAGTATTCTTTTATGGGTAAGTATATAAAGTGCATTTCCACTAACAGGGTCAATAACTGGCAATCTGTGGATTTTGTTTTTGATCAGTGAGTATACAGCATCAAAAAGGCTGGAGAGAAAGTTAATGGAACTATTAATATATTCTGCTATAACATGAAAAAATGACTTAATAGTTCATTCCAACGCTATACAGAAATGTCAAGCCAAGCCATTCTCAGTGGGGACTATTGCACATTTTAAGGGGGCCACAGATTGGAAACAATTCTCCACACACCATCTTTAAGATTCACTATGCAACTTATACAATTCCGATTCAGCCTACATTATTTTCACATTGTGTTTATGGCCAAAATATGGTTGAGAATGGCTGGGCTAGATCATCTTTAATGGCATACACTTTCATTTCACAGTGATCAGACAAGCTATACCACAGTTTAATATCAATTTTATTTCAAATCCTATTAGTCAAAACAAGATCAGGAAAGCTAATAGGGGCCAAATATTTTGTTTGCTAGAAAACTCAGGGCTGACATGAAACAACATAACAAAAATATGGCTAATTATGGTCCAGCAAGCCTCTGCGTTTGTACACAGTACTGATAAGTTATCAACAAACAAAGGAACACATTGGGAAAAAAAAACAGCAGGGATGGGAGCAATTAAAATCCATGACCATCATATCTTACTGAATGATCAGAATGCAAGATTATGTTTGGAAAATCAAATTAGAAATTAAGATTCTTACATTATCTATAATGATCTCCATTAGAGATGGGCACAAATTAAAAAAATGAATCACCAAATTTGTTTTAAAAAATCATTAATTCATTGATTTGTATTCATACAAATCAATGCCCCCCACAAATATGAAGTAACAAAATTTTAGCGATTTTTGATTTGTGTATTTATTTGGCAAAGATTTGGTTTCCTCACGCCAGCTGCTAAAGGTTACTTTCCTGGGGGGACCCACTTTGTGGGTGTATAACTTGGATGACTGAAACCCAGTCTTCACCAAACTTGGAGGGATTGTAGAGGAGAGTCAGTAGAAGCTCCCTTGTCATTTTGGTGTCTCTAGGTGCCTGGGGGGAAACTTCCGCGGGTGTGTGTGTGCTCTGTGTGGGTGTATAACTCAGATGTCCAAATTCTAAATTTCATCAAACTTGCAGGTCGTGTAGAGGAGAATCAAGGAACACGTCCCTGTGAATTTGGTGTCTCTAGGTGACTGGCAGGGCATGTTTTACAGGGTTTTAAAGTAAAAAAAACTGATGAATCAATTTGTCATTTTTTCAGGAAAAAAAAGTAATTTTTCAACCTTGATGAATCACAAATAGAGATGGGGGTATTCGTATATGGATACCCCCATCTCTAATCACAAATCAAAACCATCAACCACCATTTTTTGGATTTGTGCCCACCATGTAGTGAGAAATTTTTTAAAAGGGATTGTTATAGGCAGTCTCTTTCAGCTCTGTAATATATGCAGTGATACCATTTACACGTCTTTTTTTTAAAAAAAAATAACCAAAATAAGAAAAACAATTTACAGTACCTTGCATCAGGTGAAATATTCACTAAAGGCTTAAAAGTTTCTTGTAAATAAAGTTCTGTGTAATTAAAAACAGTATGAATACTTTAATAAATAACAAAAACAACAAAACATAAATTGTTAGATTAAGTATTCTTGCTGTAAGAAAATGAACTTTCTTGACATTTAACCCAGAGATGTTTATATAATTACAGTAAGAGGAGAGAGAAATGGCTGGTTTCTTCTATGTTTCCTAATCCAGAGATCCCCAACACCCGGTCTGTGGCCTGGTGCCGGTCTGTGGCCTGAGCCAGACCAGGCCGCGGAGACAGACCTCCCACCCCCTGCAGGCACTCACCCTTGCACAGCTAGTTTGTGCATGCACACACGCTCCAGCACATCCATGCAAGCACCACACCAGAATTTGCGCATAAGCCAGTGCCCCGCATAAGCGAGAGAGCATGAGCACAAGTGCTGTTTGCGCATGACTGCAGGGGGGTGCCCCGCCTTTCCCAGCCGGTCCACAGGCTGAAAAAGGTTGGGGACCCCTGTCCTAATCCATATGTATTGAAAAGTGTATAGGAAACACAGGCCACAAATTAACAAATTGAAGAATGACAGTTCTGCACCTAGCCACAAGAGGTCACTATATCAATGCACATGAATACCATAATACTGTAAAAAGGGTGCTCATATGTTACAGAAATGTATTTTCATGTCACTCGTACCACGACAGTTCAAAAGGGTAACACTGTCTTTAATATCAAGAATAAATTGACTTCTAAGAACTCCTGCAATTAACTCAAGAACATGTTTTCATTTCCAAGAAATCTGAAAGATCTTAAAATTTTCATCTAATTATTTCTTAAAAAGTGGTATTGTTAATTAGTGGAGGGGGAGGTAAGGTAATACCATAAGACATTTCTGTCACGGATGTTAATGGGCTTGATCTCAGGAAAGTGCACATAGGTTTGCAGCCTTACATATTTGGATCTATGTCAATGAACATTTTCTAATGTTTTCACATTTTCCATTAAAAAACCCAAAACATTTGGAAATGGCTTCCTGTAAAGCAGATACAAGATTTCTGGAGTGCCATGTATAATAAGAACAACTAAATTTTGGAGAAGAAAAGCTTTAAAAGTGCCATGATGCTGGCTTAAAAAAAAAAAAGCACAATTGGGTCTCTAAAAGTAACATTTTATAAAGAGTACTTACCCCTCCATGTTTCAATCTTGTGCTCCTCTAATTCATAGATTTGTACCTGCAAAAGAAAAATAAAATCTAAAGCTCTCATCTCCAGCACATGTATCTAAAACTTCACATAAAGGAATCTGCCATTAAAGAAAACATTTACCATGTTTCCCCAAAAATAACTCCGACCCTGAAAATAAGACCTAGTATGATTTTTCAAGATGATTGTAATATAAGCCCTACCCCGAAAATAAGCCCTAGTTAAGTGAAACCCCGCCCTCCACCAAGGACTCACTGGGATCCTCCCAAGTCCTTAAGAGAGACTTAAAACTTCTTCCCCTCCTCTCCCACCTCCCTCACTTGCAGAGGGGCTGGGCAGCCAGGGAGGAAGGAGCTGCGCACCACCAGGAACTTGGCTCCTTAATTCCCAATGGCTCTTGGAGCATGCACCTCTGTAGTGTGCATGCTCCTTCCCCAGCATGCGCCCAGGCGAGGCTAACAAAGCACGAGGTTGGACCGGGGGGGGGGAGGCGATTTCAGAGATCCAGCCCCAGCCAGCCAGCCATCCGCCCGCCTTGCCTTTATTTTCCCCCTCCCTACTTTCTCCTACCGTAAGTCTTTTAACCCTCCTCTTGTTCGGCTCCCTCTTCAGTGCGGCTGGCAGGGCCACTGCCATGTTGAAGCAGCCGCCGCCCTTTCCTCAACTGGGCCCGTGGGCTTCAGGACCCCGCCCCCTTCCACACCAACGCCTCCCCCTTCACTGCTGCCCTTGTTTTCCTCAAAACAAACCCAGCGCCCGCCAGCCCCAACAGGAGCCTCAGCCCAGGCACTGTCACTGGAGGAACCCGAGCCACCACCGGAGGGAGGCACCCCTGGAGGAAGTGGCACCATGTACATTTAAAGAAGGGGAAGGAGAACGGGAATAAATTAATAATAAATAAAATAAATGATGGTAATTGAATAAATGTAGATTGTTGTTCTTGAAAAAAAATAAAACATTTCCCCAAAATAAGCCCTAATGCGTTGTTTTTTTTTTTTTTGGAGCAAAAATTAATGTAAGACCCTGTCTTATTTTCGGGGAAATACGTTATAACTGAGATATAGAGTTCATAAGTAAGAATTGATGAGGGTTACCATATTTTCCTGTGTATAAGACAATACTTTTATCTAAAATCTTCAGACTAAAAATTGAGTGTCGTCTTATACAGAGAAATAAGGGGGGGGGGAAGGGACCAAAGCCCTTTGATAATGCAGCCCTTTGATCGCTGCTTTCCCTGCCAATTCCTAAGCCATTTCATTGCTGCTTTCCCCCTCCACTTCCGCAGCCCTTTGATCCTGCTTTTGCGGGGCTTAGGAAGTGGAGGGGGAAAACAGCGATCAAATTTTCTTATTTGGGGTTGGAAACGTGGGGGTTGCCTTATATATTGGGTCATCTTTTAAACAGAAAAATATGATAATATAAAGTGCAGTTAGGCTTTCAAAATGAAAATGTAAGCAACGCCTCAGTTAAACATATAGATCTTCCAGCACTCTGTCCCCTAAAGTCTAATTCCAACTGTTGGAATTTAATATTACATTTTCATCTGAATAATTTCCTTATCCTATGCTGCTAGTACGAGGCACAGAATAAGAAGCAAGGCTAGTGAGAAAATGCCAGCAATTCCTATGCCATATCTAGGAAGATCAAAGGCATCATCTGCATTATATTTCAAAATAAAAATCTACCTCCCTATACAGATCACACTACACAACAGACTGTCTGCTCAATGATCGCCACCTGTTTATATAAGCATTTCCCTCTTGCCGGGGTATCCACTGCACAACTGATATCACAAATAGCTGTGCAACAGACATCCCAGGAAAGGGTGGAAACCACTTACCCAATTACCAGTGTGTGCCTGTGTGTATGTGTTCGAAACAAAATTCTCACCTGAAGGTTTCATTTAAAAATCTGACAAACTTGCTACAAAGAAATTGCCAGTTACAAGCCATGTCATTATCACAGCACATTATCCAGCTGTCAAGGACAAAATCACAAAGTATCTCTTTCCACAGCCTTGTAGATTACATCACAAGATTAATACAAGCAGCCAGCCCACTTGAGCCACTTCCTAGTTATTCCTAGTACAGTTACTGGAAAGCTCATCCATACTTTACAAAACACTGTTAAGGCATTGCAACACTGTTTTTTGTTTTTGTTTTTTGTTTTGCAAGAAGTCCTCTGTCATGCTAAGCCTGAAGCACCCATAATGCTAATGATCTAATCAGGAGTGTTCCACATGCTAATATTTCCTTCCCACCACTGGACATAGGAACTACCCTTTAACTTCCCCACCTAATCTTACTTATGGAATAGTATTATATATCTCCACCAGAACTAACCAGCTTTCTACTCTCCAGCTTCCAGCCTAATTTCAAAGCTAACTGTTGTGAATGGTAATGTAGACATAATGCACCACCATTAATGCTAAGCTTTGAAGGGAAAGAAAGGCACAGAGAAGGAGCTCGTGGGCTATGCCTATCAGCATTGTCTCTGCCTATCACAGATGGGCTCCTCAATCTTTACACATAATTATAGTGATATACCCTGTTTTCCCAAAAATAAGCCCTAACCTGAAAATAAGCCCTAGTAGGATTTTTCAGGATGCTTGTAATATAAGCCCTACCCCCAAAATAAGCTCCACTTAAGTGAAACCCCACCCTCCACCATTGTGCAGCAACCAGAAGATGACATAACCGTATTTGAATAAATGTAGATTGTTGTACATGAAAAAAATCCCCTGAAAATAAGCCTTAATGCGTTTTCTGGAGCAAAAATTAATATAAGACCCTGTCTTATTTTTGGGGAAACACGGTACCATGACATATACTGTTTTACTAGAGTGTGGCATCTCTCTCCCACTCCAGCAGCTTTCTAGATTTCTTTCTGAGCATGGAAATAATGCATTAGATTTAATGCAAAGATGCTGAAGTCATTAATTTGGTATTAAACAGGAGAACGCACCTAATCTTTTTTTAAAAAAATTAACATTAAAATATTTTAAAGATACTTTAAATTAAATATTTCAGAGTCATACAAAGCTTGATTTCCTTTTTCATAAAAAATTACTATTTTAATGTTAAAAATATCAAACTAATGCATTGTTTCCAAGCTCCAGATCTCTTGCACTCATTTTGCACATATGGGTATGAACCCATATGGATCTAATGTCTCAACTCCACAGCAACAGGAAAACATTAGACTTGGATATTAGGAAGAATAGGAAGGACAGCTGCGCACCATTAATTGTGGTTCGTCAAGTGGTCTCCTGAGCATTCACAATTATGAGTTCTGCATCTGTAAGAGCCTAAAGTTTTGGCAGGAGCCTTGTTCCTGCCCTGCAGTATCCAAGAATCAAGTCAAAGCTATCACCCAGTACAAGAAATCACTGCCACACTGGCCAAAAATAAGACGCAGATGTGCCTTGAGAAAGGAGGACTGGCAGGTTGTGTGAATACACACAAATGGATACTGAAAGAAATACAGCCACCATTAAAGCACACACTTCACTAGCTCTTCTTGTTACTCAGTGAGAATGATAGATTTAATCTGCGCCAATAGGAGTGCTGGTATAGGTTGAGTGGACATATACAGGCCTGCTCTTAGTATCAACTCTTTTCTGATTCTTCTAATGCGAAACTGACACTCTGAACACCTTCTATAACCATGCATGGGTACTGGTGAAATCTCAAGATGGAAAATCTGGATTCAAAGACAGCACTGTACAACTTCTACAAGAGAAAGGCCTGGGTCCACTACAGTAAGCTGAAAAGACAGAAAATTCTGGTATTCACAAATGGCTTTCATCTAACAGAGGGCCAGAGATAGTCATGCTTTCAGGATGTCTGTTTCTGTAAGACAGCTGTAGCTACAGACTCAGCCAGATTTACAACTATTAGTTCAGGAGACTTGATATGGACACATACTGCTCTAAGATCCAAGGTATCTTGGTATGATGTCAGATTCACTGGCAAAGCCAACAACAGTAACAGAAGAGCTGGATATTTATAGACAGACATCTTGGGAGGTTCTTTGACAGACTAAAGACTACAGGCCTTTAAACAGTGGCAAACAAAGAAACAGCAAGAGAAACAAAGACGTGAAGAAGAAGAAAAATCCCAAGGAGTTATACAAACAGCTTTAAACATAAGAAAAAAAAAAAGAAAGAATAGGGTCCCAAAGCCAAAGCAAGGCCTCCAGCTCACAGGCAAAAGGGCTACATATGCTACCAAAATTATGTCCTTTATGTACTAAAATGGTGCTCTACCCAGGTACAGAACTTTTATGTGAAGCACAGAGCCCACAACCCAATAATGCAGGGAATCTGGCAAGCTATGTTGTTCTCATGGTTTATAGAAGCTGAGAAGGTACTGAGTCTAAAAGAGGTACTTAATGGTTTTTTAAATTTAGGTCGGACTCTTAATATTGACAGCTGTGGTCTTGAGACCATGTGAGTTACAAAGGGAAGAGGCATGCTGCAGTTTCTTTGGCTAGTTATAAAGGCATCAGGTATCTCCTTTAAAAAATCTGGATCTATGTACCAGACTTTGCACCACATACCAATTTGGGTATAAAGTTTGACTTGTTGACATTACTGCGACAGTAATGCTTTGAATAATGGCAGGAATGTTTGTAGCAATGGAAAAAACTTGAGCTTTGTACACAAATCCTTTGGCATGGAAGTTTTGGTGCCCTAATACAAAGCTGGAATGCCAGCGATTCTAAAAACTCCAGCTTTGCTTATGACTGTTAAAAAAAGAACTAGAATCCATATACAGCAGCAAATACAGGAAACATTTGTAAGTTCTTGGAATAGATACAACTGTCAACAGCATTAATATTGCTAGGTTGTACTACCATATAAATACAAAAGCTGTTGTTTTAAGGCATTAACACTCAGAATGCTTGGAATGGCCTAATGCAGATAAAACATCACAATAAACTATGTTCTGCAAATTTAAAAGTTAGCCTCATGAAAGATGCTCCCTTTCCTTCCCTCTCCATAGTATTCCTTTCCTTTCCTTCCTTGACACTGAACTTCTCTGCAAAAATACATCTAAGATTGTAAATTAGAAATTGTAGCCATAGTTTGAAGTAAACCAGGATTATGACTTTTCCGCGAAAACCCACATTAACAAATGCAAAAGCTAGTCTTTAAGGTGCTACCATGTTTTTAATCTTTATTTACTTTTTATTTCTATTTTGCTTTTACCTCGTATGACTCTGTGTGTAGCATGAAAACAGGATTTTCAAGAAAGGAAACTACCACCACCACAAGCTAAAGCATGTGTGAGCAAGCAAGGGCCCCTGACTCCTGGTTTCCAAGCCATGATTTGCAGGGAGCTACAAATATTAATGTGTCCATCTCAAACAATACTCATTTTAAACTGAACATTCACACTGTTATATTCAATTCCAGTACCAGACAAATGCCAAACACAGTGGCCTAGTTTATTTATCAGGAACATACCAGAAGCTTATGTATTTTCTTCTTGTAGGCAGAATCGTTATCCCATTTCCTCATCCCATATAAACATACTTTATCCTATTCAGATTGGCAGAAACCCAGAAACAGAAAACTGAACCAGGCTACAAAAGGGGTCGGGTACAAACGCCTGCAGGATATTCCCAGTACTTCTAACTATGGTGTGGAAGATTTTCTCCATCTCCAAAGAATTCAATTTATACTATGATTAATTGCATGATGGAATTCATTAGAACTGCTCAGTGAATTCATGGCTTCAGTAGCCAGCTTTGAGCAGGGTTACTCATCTATGCATACAATGACTGAGAGTAATTTGTGCAAAAATAAAGAATCTGCTTCTACTAATTTTCATTCCAACAGAATTAAGAAGTATTTTATAGAGTAGCTTTTTCAAGTGAAGAATATTATCAAAATATAACAAATTCCTTATTGCTGCTATTCCTTTTAAAAGTATGTCAGAATCCACAGGACTTGCCATCATTGCTATCAGCATGCTATCTAGACATAAGCACCTTCCAGGTGTTTTTGAATTCAGGATTCTGAACTTGCATAGGGAGGAGCACCCATCCCTTCCCTGTTCCATCACTGCTTGCTTTACATTTTCAGTGGGTCCTCCAAGCAAGCAAGTACCCAGATTTTCCAAAGCCTCTCTTCACTGGTGCCAAAGATATTCACAGAGTGATAGCGGTAGGATGAGACTTGGCACGCTTCTCTAGGCGTATTCAGAATGCCTGATTCAATAATGCCTAGATGGGATCTAGAGGAATCTAAATATAGATTTCTGAACAATAACTGCCCTAGAAATTGTTACTGAGGTCTGAGCAGTCCTATAAAAAAAGACATCAGTAACATTTTGGAGAGCTAGGAACTTTTCTACTAGCCAGGTCTAATGAGATCTGTTGATGCTTTAGGACAGAGGTGCAACAGATATATCAGTGTATCAGAAATGTACAGGCTGGCACTATTCTGAAGGCAACAGCTACCATCCACAGACATGGCTACCCTTGCTCTCACTATGGTGGTAAACATCTGCAGAATTTAAGCTCACATGACCAGATGCTCCTATGTCCCAAAAAAAACCTCCTCCTCAGAGTAAACTTAGAGTTCTTTTCAAAATCTAGTTTCTTTAGGTAGTAATTTTAAAGGGTGAATAAACGTTCAAGTCAAAACAGACTCCTCCTGCAATTTAAAGTGGCATACCTGGGACACAGAATTACCACCTCAACCTTAGCTGTACACAGCTGTTTTGTGGCACAGAAAATAGTGGAGAAAGGGAAGGGCAGAAGCAGGTCTGGGCACAGCTCACCTGTGCACCATCCTAAAGGCATCAGTGGAATCCTAGGCACCTAAGTAACTGGCATCTGTTATAGAGACCTGCAGCCCAAGATTTAGCTGGTTAGCTCACTCTAAAGCAAAATTCTGTCCCACTTCCCCTTTGGGCTCCCTTCCAGTAGATTCCAATATCCCTTTTGACACCCATTCGCTTTTTGCCCAGTGGCACAGATTCCTCTGTCCCTAGTCCTCTGTGAGACCACTCTCCTCAGATGCATCTTCTCCTTGGACTGTGACTGCACACGCTTTGCGGCATATGGAGGTCCAGTGTGAGACAAGAGATCAGAAAACCTCCTCTATCAGATTTTCCCGGCCACACTTAAAACTCTCCTGTTTGTATTTTGCAAACAAATATATTGGTCAGGAGGAGCAGAAACAGGGAGGTATATGCACCTTAAGCACAATTGGTCTCAAGCAGCATATTGAGAACAGGGTAGCTCTCTCCAAACTGCTTGGTGCAATAGTGACCTCATACCACACAAGGAGTACAATAACTACAGAGTGAAGAAGAAAGGCAGGTGGGCAGAAAAGAGCTGCACCAGCTGGTTGGTCTTACTTACCATTGGTTCCATGAGGAGATATATAGCAACCTTGCTTATACAGTGGTGCCTCGCTTAACGGGCGCTCCGTTTAGCGACGAAACCGCATAGTGCTGAAGATTTTGCGATCGCAAAAGCGATCGCATTGTGATGTTTTAAATGGGTTTTTTTCAATTTGCGATGATCGGGTCCCTGTTTCGCTTACCGATCATCGCAAAACGAAGATTTTTTAACAGCTGATCGCGGTTCCAAAATGGCCGCTGGGTAAAAATAATGGCCGCCCGCTGTGTTTTTGCACAGATTCCTTGCATAAGAGGCAGCGAAAATGGCCGCCGTATGGAGGATCTTTGTTTTAAGGTGAGTTTCAGGCCCATAGGTACACATTAAACAGGTTTTAATGCGTTTCTATGGGCTTTTTTAAATCGCATAGCGACAAAATCGCTTAGCAGCGATTTTTGCTGCACGGATTAACGTCACTATGCGAGGCACCACTGTACAACTCACTACTGCTAGACCAAGCCCCCTAAACAAGCATACTGTACTACTCAGACTAGCAAGAGTCTAACAAAAGCAGCCACCAGGATTATCGTGTGTACATGTGGGCATGTTTCAATTAGAAATTGCCTGGGAGGCCATCTTAGCCTATGTACACATCACAATGAGAAATAAACAAAAAACATACACATTTCATACTTGTTTAATGCTATAACCACAGAATGCATGTCAAAAGGCAGATCTATAATCTAAGGCTCAACTCATTTCCAATGACCTGATTCTACTTTTGACTGTGGTGTAGTTATAGTTGATGGTACTGATCTGCAGGAGTCTCATAAAAGCAGACACTATTACTATAGCACAGAGAATAATTGTGCGTCTCACAAGGAAATTTTTTCAGATGAACAGAACTTTCTGTTGGGTTACACTTCTCATACTTCTCGACTAGCCAGGTTGTGTTTTTAGCCTTGCTGCTAACTGCCAAAAGGTTTCTATTTTAAAAGCTGGCAATCCCGACTGTGTTCCTTGTTCCACAGCTTGTGGGCACACACGATTTCCTCATCCTTTGATTCTAATTCTTGGCATCTACTCCATCTCCCTTCTTCTTTCAGTTATTGTACTACCAAATCCCTGTCTCTTGGTTTCCCTGCTGCCTATTCTTCTTTCTAGTCAATGTCTAAGACTTTCAACAGCTTCATTGACTGATCAGCTCTTTCAATCCATAAGACCTCTGTAAAGTTTTCACCACCTAAAAGGCCTCTTAATTGTCCTACAAAAGCTGCATTTGTTTATAAATATTCAATGTTTATAGTTTTCCTATCAAAGTAGTGAACATATCTGTGAACACCATGACATCATTATCACATTATCACCCAAGACAATAGCAGACTATATTTCTGTCACAGACTGAGAAGCCTTGTTGTCTCTTTCTAATCTATTTAATTTTAC
This sequence comes from Pogona vitticeps, assembly GCF_051106095.1. NCBI lineage: Eukaryota > Metazoa > Chordata > Lepidosauria > Squamata > Agamidae > Pogona > Pogona vitticeps. The sequence continues at coordinate 7,181,933 of NC_135788.1, forward strand.
AATTACTATACACCTGAATGAAAGGAGAGCTGGAACATACCAACAAGTGTTGATATATATGCCTATGTGCATTTCAACAAAGTATTTAAGAAAAGTTTCATATCTGGTACTTTCAAATACAGAGGTTGTGTTTAAAACATCAGGAACTGATAATCTGAGACAGAATGCAGCATACACTCGATTCCATCACCAACAATCCATAATTATAAATTTATATACAATCATGGCCAAAAATATTGGTACCCTTGAAGTTCTGTCAGAAAATGCAACCCTTCTCTCAGAAAACTGTTGCAATTGCAAATGTTTTAGTACCTACCATTGGAGACTTATAGTATCTATGCAGTATATTAATGAAATCTGTAATAGTCAACATTCCTGTAACAAGACAAAGAGAAAAGTTCAAATTTTGAGTATGAGTTTATTTGCATGCAATCAATGTGAGTTTCTATTATTCCCATTTGTAAACCAGGCCAACTCTCATTTCTTGAGATGAACACCAAAACTGAAGGGAAACAAAATATGCACAAATCTAAAAAAAATCTACTCCATGATAATACAGTGGTTTTATCTCTCTCCAGAAAATTCTAAACTAATAAAGATGATCCTACCTACAAAACTTTGTTTTTTACTCTCCCACAGTGGAGCTGCCCGAACACCATTTGCCACCAAAGCAAAGAATGCCTTCTTTACCTAGAAGAGACAAACCGTAAGACAGCATTTTAAAGATATGCTAAGAAGTGGGTTGCACACATGCATGCGCGCGCGCACACACACAAAATCTGGACCACCTTTCTCATATTTCATTGATCTTGTAACCATAAACATTCAAGGTCATGGGAACCATTTATTGCATAATAAAACTATAGGGCTATAATAAATCCTATAATAAAATCAACCAATTTTTTTCAGCCAAAATTATCTGCTTTTGCTGCAAATCAAAAACCAAGTAATTATTTTTGCTATGATTCACCCAGATTAATAAACTATGTATGACAATAAGGTATATATTTAAAAAGTGACATATTTTCAGGAAAACAGAAATTCAGATACTACATCTTTGTTTTTCAATTATAGGGGTTTTCTTAAGATTTTGGGTGCTTTCAGAAAGTGTTTTTAATACAAAATTGCCATACATTGCTTATGACATTTTAAAGAGGGTCCTGATGATGTATTTGTTCATTTGCAATCTCCTTGTGTTTGACAACCACTTTTTCTGCCTTTTTTAACCATAGAAAATCTACAAAACAGCATTGTCATCTCTTTGTGGATTTGGACAGGGAAGCATACATCTGAGGGAACAGCTGTGCCTGGAGAATGTGGATGGTGTGTTTGGCACTTCTTCAGCTCTTGCATGTATTTCCTTTCTTAGAGGTGGTTAACAAACATGGAGCGATTTGTGGACATAACCAGATCAGGCTGCACAACTGAATAGTGTATACAGCACTGGTTGATTTCATTCTCAAATTTGCAAGAACAAAGACAGCCACCCTAAGTGGAAGAGATTTGAGTTACAGGCCAGGTTGGAATTATGTTTCCTCAGAAGGACAGACTGCTGTCAAAAGACATGGCAGCAAACTAAGCATAGCAAAAGGACTCCTTGACAGCAGTGCATGGGGAGACTAGAAAGGTCTTGTTCTTTGAGTCCCTCATGAATCTCTTCACTGCTGGATGAGAATACAGATGCACACAAAACTATCCAGCAGGAAGCTTGTTATTGTTGTTAAATCAGCATTAATGAAGGAGACTATCAAGCCTAGAAACTTGAAAAAGAGGAAAAAGGTAAGAGGCTGTATCACAGTGTGGTGGGCTATCCTGCTGATGGATCTAGAAAACTAACAAATTGCATCACTTGACCTTTTTCTTTTTCCTCTTATTTGGCTTTCTAAACACCTCAAAACCATAGACCTCCCAGGAAAAGGCTGAGCTTGATAAATCTGCCAGGTGGTCAGATGCAGAAGGCTCATATCCTGGTGCATCACCTTTTTGTGACTCTACATAGGTATACCAAAACACAGTAGCAAGTGGAGAAATTTCCTTTGAGACATATGGAGCAGTGTATCAAACCATAGCTGGTAGAGCCATAACAGCATCAAGAGATTGAAGTTTGTCTTATAGTACCCTTACTATTACTTTTACTGAGTAGCATAAACGGTGGGAATACTATAAACACATTCCTATGTATAGCCATGAATGAATGCATCTCCTAACAATAGTGACCTTGGTTTCACCCTGTTGTAATACTGGCAGCACTGACAGCTGCCCTTGCAGTTGCTAACATATCTCTGCTGATGCACCAGACCCAGAGGTGCAGAATGAAGTATAGCAAAATCTTGAGATGAAGTCCCTTCTAGTCAGTTCACAAAGAACAACAAGGAGGAATCTATACTGCACTTCTGGTGAAGGATAATGGGCATCCTTAACTAGGAAACTCCTGATTTCTTGTATAGTGGCAGTTGTAAAGAACAGAAAATCCCCAAATGGTTTAAAAATAACATGCTGCAAGTACTAACATTACATTTAAAACAATAGCTTTCAAAAAATGACAATATTTCAACATTCCCTTTATAAAATAAAATGACTCGTATCATTTTTTTTTTAAAAAATAGTAAGTTCAGATTTAGGTAAAGGTAAAGGTTCCCCTTGACAATTTTTGTCCAGTCGTGTTCGACTCTAGGGGGCGGTGCTCATCCCTGTTTCCAAGCCATAGAGCCAGCGTTTTGTGCGAAGACAATCTTCCGTGGTCACATGGCCAGTGCGACTTAGACACAGAACGCTGTTAAGATTTACTCAGTACTACAACATTGCTTTTTTGGTGGGTCGTATGGTGGGATTTTGGCACATTATTGTATATTCTAAGTGTCTGTGTCTTTTACATTTTCTCTGAATATAATAACTAGCAGTAATGTTGTGTATGTGTGTTTTATGTGCCATCAAGTTGGAAATGATTTACAGTAACTCTAATAGGGCTTTCAAAGTAAGTGAGATATTTAATAATAATCATGTGCCGTCAATTCTGACTTACAGCAACCCTTTTCAGGGTTTTCCAGGTAGAGAATACTCAGAAATGGTTTACCATTCCCTTATTCTGGGGCATCCTGGAATTGTGCAGCTTGCTCAAGGCCATCCAGGCTGGCATTATTCATAGGAGGCACAGTGGGGAATTGAACTCCCAGCCATTGGCTCCGCAGCCAGACACCTAAACCACTCAGCCATCCAACCAGCTAAGTGAGATATTTAAGGATTGGTTTTACCTGTTTCACACCCCCAGTGAGTTTCCACAGCTGAGCAGTATATTAAGCCACAGCTGGTAGAGCTGTAAGAGCATAAAAAGGCCAACATCTAAAGTAACCGTTTTTAAAGGTAATATTCGAAGCTCTGATGCTCATAAGAGTGGCAAACTGCAAGGCATATTCCTGAAGTACAATGTAGAAACCTAGGAGCTCACAAGGACAGTATTAAGTATAAAGAAAACACTGTAGTCTCTTGCCAAAAGGCATTCTTGGACAGAAGGAGTCAGAATGTTCAAGAGTGTAGTAATTGGAAAGAGGAATGATCTGAACTTGTCTGAGCCCAGGAAGACTGTGGTACCTGAAAGAAGGCACAGATGCCCCAAAGCACATTTTGTGAGCTGATATCTTAATAACTTTGCAAGATCCAGAGTCTTATCCATCATGAAGCTGAAAATCTCTTTGCTTTCAATGGGAAGGAAATACAGTGAGAAATATCTTAGAATTGCAGAACTGGAATGGACCCTATGGATCATTGAGTCCAGCCCCTGTAAAGGAGGCACAGTAGGGAACTGAACTCCCAACCTCTAGTTCCACAGCCAGATGCCTACGTCACTTAGCTATCCACAGTGTGTATCCATCTATCTCTTCAACATAAACTATCAGCCGTAATTCCATTTGTAGCATGTTATAATAATTGGAAGCATCAGAATCTCTCTGCCTAGAAGCCTTTAAAGTTTTACATAAAATATAAGAACTGTAGTGTCGAAGACCATTTATTTGAAAGGCAGTACGCTGAATTCCTTCATTAGGTATACATTTTTAAAATGAAGATCATAATGTTCTACCTTCTTCATCAAGGCTCAAATGTTACATGGCCAGAGCTATAGTGACTCTGCTTCTACAAATACCCTGTATAAAGTTACCTTTCTGCAAAACAGAGCAAGGATGACATAAATAATGCAAAAATGTGACTGTACAAAACAACATGCACCAATTACTTAAGCATCAGTGTGACTGCTGCTAAGAGCATAATGACAATAAAAAGAGAAGTCTTAAAAAACAAGACTCCAGCAAATCTGTGCACTTTTGAACCACAGGAATTTTGCTGTAGATTTCCAACACCATGCCAGACTACTCAAGCTCCTTACCAATAAGTCAATATTTCAATATTTATTTATTTATTTTAGTTAAGTGCTGCCTTTCTCCCCACAGCAGAATCAAGGTGGCTCAATTAAAACCACGCAATATGACCATTAAAAACATCACAAGCACAACATTAAAAGCTGACTAAACATAAATTTAAAAACACCATTAAAGACATTTTTTAAAACATTTAAAAATCTCTAAATTCTATAGATGCAAAATCACTAAAGGCCCTACTTATTCTTTAAAAGCCTGCCTGCCTGAAAAAGGTCACCATCTGATGACAGAAGGACAAGAGGAGGGGGCCAACCTGGCTTCTCAGGGAATTGCATTCCAAAGCCTGTAAGTGTCAATACAATTCCATATATCCTAATGCCTTCCCTTCGACTTAAGATTTTGAATTTTGATCCATGTTTTTTACAAATGTCTATTTACAAAGTATGGTTTAGTCCTAAGCTGTAAACTGTATATGCTATAGAAACCGAGCAAGAGTGCAGTCTAAGACCAACTGAAATTCACGGCTCTGACTTCTACAACAACTACTGTACAGCTGCAGCCTACAGCAGAGAGAATAGAATTGTGTATCTAAGCTTTGAGTCTTATCCTGCCATTCATAGAGTGTTGCAACTTTAGAAATCCAATGTTTCCAAAATAGGGAGAAAGTTTTCTTCGAATGGGCACTCCATTATTATGACATCTTTGTTCTGCAATTTCCCGCTGAGATTTCATGACTGGCTATAATTCTAGTTGGAGACTGCACAAAAGCACTTCTGTCTCATCCTGTCTCAGAGCAGCTGATTAGCCATTTTGTTGTGCTCTGCAGCAGACTTAGAAAGAGCAATCATTCAGAAGTTACCAGGCCTGTCAAGCTTAACATCTCCTCTTTTATTTTTTGCTTTTTAAAGCATATAACTAAAGGGATATCCTGCACATGAATATTTCGCTGGAGTAAGTATCAATATTTTAAGGCCACAATTGATACTATTAAGACTTGCATAGTAAACATGCATTTTGCTAAGGAGTACTCATATGTGAATCAAACTTGAGGTCCTCCCTGGTTCTTTTTTGTAGTAACAAACAGTAACAAAAGTAACAAAACTAAAATGTTCCATTTTTCTGACATCCCAGTACTTTCGAACTTGCCATCATTTGGCAGTTTATTGCTATAAACTTCACAGAACAGGAACTGGGCACTAGCTGTTCAGCACTTCAGACATTTTACATTTGATAGTGATAGTGTTATAATCTCATAAAATACTTTTAGTCATCTGCCCTCTTCCATGTGAAACAAAGTGGAGTTCCATAGGCCAACAGACCTGTGGTATGATGGATTTAAAGAGGAAATCCATCCCTTTTTTATGACTTCAAAAGCTCCTACATATGTAACGGTAGGTACCCAAAAGAAGGTCATTTGTCTCATAGAAAACAATGAAACACTATTAAGTCATGTTTATATTATTAGAAACACAATTAACTTAGCTGTAAGGAAAAGATCCTTTAAAAAAACCCCAAAAACACCACTCACCTGTAGTGTAGTGTCAAAGACTACAAGCTTTGAGCTTGTTGGAACAATATCGTAACACTTATGTGACCTCATGAATCTCATGTAGATGTCACTTTCTGATTCACCAACAGCTGTAAGGAAACATTGAAAAGTTTTTTGTAAAAAATATACTCCGATAATTTGGACACTGTTCTTAGGGTATGCTCTTTTTTTTTCTTTTTTGGACTACAATTCCCAGAATTCTCCAAGAATTCCCTAGGAGGAACTATGGGAATTTCAACAACACCACCCCAACAGCTACAGACACCTACACTTTGTTCAACTGGGAAAAAAGCCTACTGTGGCAGTTCCAATATGGGTGAAGTTTGGATGTATAGCTGTGATATATAATGTTGGTATGTTGTTGTGTATATAGATGTATGCATGATGGGACTGCATGAATGGAAAAAATGCTGGAGTGATTGGTGGAAAGCTGTTGGAATGCTCATGAGTAGTGATGGGTGTTGACTGGTTGATGAGAATGAGCAGGGGATGGGATATGGCAGAAGGGGCAGCTGCTTTTGGCAGAGTTTCAAACTTTCTGGGGAAACTGGATATAGAACAGTCCCAGGATGCCCCAAGAAGAATGGAACGGTGTAGCACTTCTGGGTATTCTCTACCTGGAAAACCCTGAAAAGGGTCACCGTAAATCAGAATTGTCTTGACGGCACATTATTATTATTAATATACTGAATATAATTTTTATTTTTGTGTTTTTCTTTGAAATAGTGAAGAAATAACAAAAGGGAAAACATGTTAAATTCCAACCACTAATAAAAACATAGAGGTTGTTTACATCTTTGTGTAAAGAAATGACAATAGTTGGGCTAGGAACATTCACTTTCTTTTAAAGGATGGAGGCAAGCATATAAAATGAAAAGGGTGAAAGGGAGATAAATTATGGCCATGTGAAAATGTCTTCAATTCAGTAAAGGAAATCTTGCGACAACACAAATTCACATTAAATTAATTAAGTTAGTCCTGTTATAATGCTTCCTTCCCAGTGTTTTAGGTATCTGGCTAAAGATAGCTAAACCACTGGGAACTCCTGTGCAGAGCCAAAGATTGGGAGTTTGATTCCCTACTGTGCCTCCTGGGAGAAGATCCAGCTTGTGTAGCTATGGGCAAACTGCATAGCCTCAGAGGACCCCTAGAAGAAGGTAACGATAACGGTTACTCCTGAGTAGAAATGGGTGTGAATTAAAAAATGAATTGGTCTGAATTTTTTACATCCATTTTGGCTAGTTTTGTGGGAGTTATATACCATCTGAAAAACATTTTATATTTTTTTCTTTAAATGCTACTGATTTGGAAAGTTTTATAATGTTTTTCCATATCATACATTCCTTAACCACCTCCCTCATGGGTATCAAAATCTAATAAAAAAAATTATATAGGGCTTTAATATTTTTGTCTTTGGTATCCAGGAGGATTCTGTCAAAAGGAGTATTGTCCACATAGAAACCTTGCTGCTTATCTTTAGCACATCTTGAAATTAACTGAGAATGTGACCACCAATCCATATTAAATCCTTGCGCTTCTAATTCATCTTTGTTTTTCAATGTCCCGTCTGGTTTTAGTACTTCTCTATATCTTAAGATTTTCTTGTTATCTCTTAAGTTCGGAAGAGAAAATGTTTCTACTGGTGTTAGCCAATATGGTATTCTGACATACCTCTATCTGCCTTTGAATTTTAATCCGTACAGGTGGAAATAACCCGCACAGGTGGAAATAACGAGAGTCCGCTCATGAATTTGTCACTCCCGCCAGATCCGTGGAGGCTTCCTATCGGGCCATTGTCCACAATCGATTAGCCACTCCTGGCAGGAGGCAGGATGACAAACCTCTTTGCCATGTCACAGAGTGGCTAATCCATTGTGGAGAATGGCACGATAGGAAGCCTCTGTGGAGCTGGCGGCAGCATTATGAGTGGACACAGTCCATCCCCATGGGGCCAGACCCTCGTTATTTCCACCTATGCTGGGATACTCATATTTCTATACGAATACCCCCATCTCTATTCAAGACCATGGTAAAGATTTTCTCAAAATATGATTATTAAATTGTTTGAAATCGTTCACTCTGCTGTACCAAAGAAAGGCATGCCATCCCCATTTCAAATCATGACCTTTCAATTTTAATTTAGATTTTCTTTGATTTTCCAATAAAATCCAGTCTTTGATCAATATTAATGAGGCTGCCCTGTAATATAGCAGCCAGTTTGGGAGACCCATTCCTCCTGTTTCTTATCCTGAAATGCATTTAATTTTATCCTTTTTTTTTCTTCCCTTGCCAAACAAACTTAGAAATAAGCTGGTCAACTTCTTTAAATATTGATTGTTTCAAAATCACTGGAATGTTTTGAAATAAGATCAACTTTGGTAGGATATTCATGTTAACTGTTGCAATCCTGTTAATTTCCCCCGTCTAGTAAACTATTTATTTCTTTCTTCCATCAATTTCAGGTAAATATCTTTAATTAAGGTACTTGATTTTTTTATAATGTTTATTCCAAGATATTTTACTTTCTTTCCCTCCTGGAAATTTGGAGAATTCAAAAGGTAATCTATTTTTTTATGTGACATTTTTAGATAGAATTTTTGTCTTTCTATGGTTTATTTTCAGGCCCGCCATTTCTCCAAACTCTTTTAATTCTTTCATAAGTGCTAGAAGTTTTTAATAAAAAAAAATACTAATTCATCACTTAATATTCATATGAATCAATGAATCTTTTAGTGATTTTTGATTCGTTGGGCTATAAAATGCCCCGCCAAGCACCCAGACATTGGAATTGCAGGGAAGCTTCCTCTGACTCTCCACCTGACACTTTCCTGAAGGGATCCACTTTGTGTGTGTATCACTTGGATGTCTGAAACCTAATCTTCACCAAAACTGGTGAGATTGTAGAGGAGAATCAACAGAAGATTCTCTGTGATTCTGGTATCTTTAGGTGCCTGGGGTGAACTTTTCTGGGTGTTCTATCCTTGTGGGTGCAAAACTCATATGTCCAAAACCCAAATTTCACCAAACTTTCGGGGCTTGTAGAGGAGAGTCAGGGGAAGCTTCTTTGTGATTCTGGTGTATTTTGGTGCTTGGAGGGCTGTTTTATAGGGTTTTTAAGTAAAATTGAGTGAATCAATTCATCAGAAAAAAATCATAAAATTAGTGTTTCGTTAATTTTTATGAATCATGAATCAAAATGAATCATTGTTTTTCTGATTCATGCCAATCTCTACTTCTGAGCATTGTGCACCTAGAAAAACCTAGAAACAGTTGCCATTAAGTTGGAATTGATTTGACTGCATGCAATACTAATACTAATATTAATAAATCCCACACCAGTTTCTTATATAAAAATCAGAGATTTCTGGAACGTGAGTTGCGAAATGGATTCTGATAAAAATATGCAATTATTTATATTGTTTCTATACCACTTTTCCCCCCACATGAGACCCAAGATGGCTCACAACAATTAAAACTATACAATAACCACTTTAAAAACACAAAAACTAGTTTAAAAACTGTATTTCTTGACCATTTTCAGTAAATTAAATTGAATTAAAGCAACTTTCAAATTTGCCCACTGCTTTAATATTGCGTAATTCAAGTCACTCTGGCACTATGACCTTTCTCCTCAGCATGAAGTTCCAATGGCAGCTGGTATGTGGAGAAAAACCTTGTAAGTGGGTCCAGCTCTTCTATCACTCATATACAGCACAATTTCCCTGGAATTAAAGCAAGGAGGCCACATCCTTGAATTTACAATAGCTAAGCAAGGCTGTTGAGGACAGGACACTCTGGAGAGTGTTTCATACAACCTGTCGTATGTATGAGGTGACTTGACGGCATGTAACAACAGTATCAAAGCAACTTGGAGTAAATGGCCATAATATAATTATATTGTTCAGCAACTAAACAACTGTGTGGCTACTCAACTCAAAGTTTTGGTGCCAACGTTTCAATGTTGACAGCCAAAGTTCAGAGATACAGATTACTATATATTATTGATGTTTATGCAAAATAAACATGTAGTCTCCATAAAATGTCTTAAATCTGGAGAAGCCTAGTTCCTACCAAAGATGCAACATAAGCTGTCACATTTTAAAAATATCTATTGATGAGAAAAATAAATCATGTGTGTAAGATTTATGGAGCACACATTGCCTCAAGGAGGAAGATAACCCCCTCTGTTGAACTCAATCCTCCTTCCATGAAATTAAGAATGCTGCAATAGTAGGCATGGCATGTATGACCAAATGAAGATAGTTGGTTTTCTATGCCATTTTAATGAAGATCAGCAGAATTATGCACACACATATGCATGAACAAAAAATGGTGCCAGAATTAATGGATCCACAGTTGACTCCAATATGCACATGTCTGAAGCTACATTTTCATCTCCTTTTATATTCAATTCCACCTGATAATAGCTGAGAGTGTGAGACTGGGCTAAAATCACATCTAATCCAACACTGCTTTGCTTATATTTCTATGCCAAGTGTTTACTTGAACAAAGATGTCAGTTATTTTCATAGCATTAGTTTAGGATGGGGTGGGAAACCTGTGGCACTGCTAATCATATTGGCTGCGGCAGACAGGAACTGCAGTCTATCATCATCTGAAGGGGGGCCAGTTTCGCCACTATTGGTTTAGAACAAGCTGCATGCTTATCTGAAGCAAATACGATGTATGATGGCCCATGAGATTTTGTACCATATTTCTGCACTGATGATTATGCATCAGATAGTCAGTTAATTTGTTTGCCCTCATGACATCATTTGGGGATTTCATTAAAAGGGTTAGGACAGTATCTTGCAAATGTGCAGAGTCCAATTGTACAGCATCTTAGGCACTTTTGTTACTGGAAACATGGATCAGATTGTGTAATTAGACAATTGTGTATAATCAACCTATGTTTTCCTTCTCCGAGGTTTTTTTTGCTGAGTCACCAATATCTACACAGTAGGGGGTAAAGCCGTCTCCTTCCCTCTCCGTTTTTAAATACCCCAAAAGTAAATATTGCTTCCAAGAAGTAGTTCTTTGTTCAAGGGTGGCTCAAGGAGAACCATATAAACAAACTAGAAAATAACCAAAGACTGTCTGCCAGCAGCTGGAGGAGGCTCTTGGGAGTCCCCTGGACTGCAAGGAGAAAAAAACCTATCCATTCTAAAGGAAATCAACCCAGAATGCTCACTGGAAGGACAGATCCTGAAGCTGAGGCTCCAATACTTTGGCCATCTCATGAGAAGAGAAGACTCCCGGGAAAAGACCCTGATGTTGGGAAAGTGTGATGACAAGAGGAGAAGGGGACGACAGAGGACAAGATGGTTGGACAGTGTCATCGAAGGGACCAACATGAATCTGACCCAACTATGGGAGGCAGTGGAAGACAGGAGGGCCTGGCGTGCTCTGGTCCATGGGGTCACGAAGAGTCGGACACAACTAAATGACTAAACAACAAGCCTGCCAGCAGAGTGAAACGTACAACTTAAATCTGAATGTGTGGAAGTTATATGTTAAAAAGTACATATTTAAATATATATATTCCCCCATTAAAAAACTCTTATCCAAACCAAAAACCAGCACAGTGAGGAAGTAAAGAGTAGAGATACAGCCTGTCAAGACAATGCTTTCTATTTTTGCAGACTTTTAAAATGGGGGAAACCATTAAAAATGACATTCTTAGCAGTCCGAAGTGGTACAGATGAACATAACCCTCAAAATAGTTTCACAGATATTTCCATCAGTTACAGGCAGTTAAATTTACCTCACTTCAGCAGCAGCCAGCAGAAATTTGACACTACAAAGGAAATATACTTGGAATTCAAGCGCATTTCCATCTTACTTACCTTTCCCTATCACTTATTCAATAGGCTAACAGAGCTCTCCAATAATACTTTCAGATTTGAAAAGTGCTACAGTTTATATGAGTAATATATACTACCCTGTTTCCCCCAAAATAAGACAGGGTCTTATATTAATTTTTTGTTCCAAAAATGCATTAGGGCTTGTTTTCAGGGGATTTCATGTACAACAATCTACATTTATTCAAATATGTACAGTCATGTCATCTTCTGGTTGCTGCACAATGGTGGAGGGCAAGGTTTCACTTAACTGGGGCTTATTTTGGGGGTAAGGGTTATATTACGAGCATCCTGAAAAATCATACCAGGGCTTATATTCAGGTTAGTTCTTATTTTAGGGGGAACAGGGTATGTAGTCCAAGCTATGTAGAGCTTCATCTGCTTTACAGTTCCATGATCAAAATCTTTCACCCAGCAGCAGTTTCAAGGCTGGTTTCTCTCATTTTCTTTTTTCTCAAAATGATAAATGATGTACATCTGAAGATCTAACAAAATACTTGCAGTTTTCTTTTTCTTTTTAAACTGGAAGAAACTTTAAATAGATGTGTATGTTGTCTCAGGTTCCCACTGGGGGTAAAGATGAGTTAAAAATTAAATGAATGAACGGGCAGGTTTTGGAAAAAATTGGAGTGGCTAAGATGCAGTGAACACAATTTAGAACTCCATCTAAACAACTGTCAGACTTCTTCTCTCCCACTCTACAAAAGCAGTAAAGTCCTAAAAAGATCCACTTCCTTATTACTGACTACTGGAAACAGAACAACATAATGAAAGGTTAATGACTGAAAATGCAGAGCACTACCAGCATAAATATGATTGTTACATCTGAAGTGTTGTTGCTATGTGCCCCCAAATCTCTTCCGAATTATGACAACACTATTAAGGTTTTTTACATACGTGAGATGTTCAAGTAGTTTAGCATCACCACACCCCAGTGAGTTTCCGCAGCAAAGTGGGGATTTGAATCCAGGTCTTCTGACTTCTCGGCTGACATTCCCCCACACTGGTTCTCACCTCACACCCAATTATCTCTTAAGAATTGTTCTCTTCTAAATAAAATGCTATCTTTAATGCGTATTTGTAAATTCTCACTTCACAAGATTACACAGTATCAATATGCACTGTGCATGGAAGAGAAATTACGGAATACGTGCATGAGATGCAGTTGGGCAAATACCAGTAATTAGTTGGGTTTCTGGGGAGGGCAATCATGAACATCACTTCTGCCTTCTCCAGCAGCCGTTATCATTTTAAAAATATAGCTGCTTTCCTATGTAAAAGGCATTGTTGCTGCTAGAATTTCCCAAATTACTGTTTGCTTTGTGCAGATCACATTCTTATCTTCCATGAATGAGACACCCCTATCTCCCAGTTCTCATTGCACTGTTCTATTACTTCCTCCTGAAACATGCTAGTCTCCCCTCTAATGGGCACCAATAAGTATACTGTGTGGCCAGTTCTACACAAAGTCTGTGTGGTACCCTTGGAACCACCGTAACATTTAAATGTCCTGCATAGCATGTATTGCCTATGAATACTATACACAGGGCTTTTGACAATGCTGTTGTGATTTGAATAACAATCCTTTCTTTCTCCTCTTCCCTGTCATTATTCTTGTCAAGATAATTAATTGCTAGCTATGTTGGACTACCAGGGTTCAAATTTCAGTGTAAGGGAGCCCAAGAACTTATGCTACCACACTACATCATTGAGCTGAAAGGTAGGGCTAGGAAACATATGGGAAATAAGTGGCCGACCATATCTCTGATTCTCTCCATGGGCCAGATTCAGAACTGCCAGAACTACCAGCTGACTGCAACTAGCTTTGCCCTTCCCTCACCTATCCCATGTGGGGAAGGCAAGGGAGGACAAAAAGCAATTGAGCTTGAGGCCACCGCTCAGTTACTTGTTGACCACACTGGTTTGGAAGAAGTGGTTTCAGAGCCCTATGGGCTGAATGAGCTGCCTGACAGACCATAACTGATCCGTGGGCCAGAGGTTTCTCACCCTTACTACTGTAGTTTATTATGCAATAGTTTTGGCAGCGTGTCTCTACATTTTATATGGGATGGTTTCTGGGATTTCATCTCAACAATTCTTTGGGAAAGCCTCACTAGTTTTATCTTGGATTGATAAGTGCTGATGGAAAAACCAGGGATATTATGGAAATGGTTGTTGCTACATTGCTTGTTTTTCTATGGCCGTTGTGCTTTTGATGTTACCTGGAGACACAGCAACTGCAGGCAGAGCAATCTTTATTACAGCAGGACTCCTATGTCCTTTTATTCAAACTATTTAAACTAACCAATCTAGGAAGTGCAATACCTAAAACACAGTCTAATATTCACATTTAGGGTGCTTTTCAGGAAGTGCAGAATGCTCAAGTCAAAATCCAATGCAAAGAGGGAGCTAACTAGAGGGAGCCCCAAACACAGAAGTATAAATGCATACAATCAGGTTGAAAATAGTTGGGAAGCCAAACTCACCTAACTTTTCTGAACAAAACAATGTATTGTAGGGGGAAAAGTCACATGTCACTAAAGTATTCATAGCAAGGTGTTTTGTGACAAAACATGTTTTTCACCTTAAAGCTGTAATTATTGAATAGCAATAACGACATACATAAAGAAAAGTAATCTTGGCCATTTATTCCTTTCTTTTTGTTTAGGATTTAAACAATTATTTGAACAGCAAGAGTTCCCAATGACAAGCCTTTTAGTCCATGGCTATCAATGGGCAAAAGGATACCTCAAAGAACAAATACAGTTTTGTATATTGTCTGGAGCTTCTTCTTAAAACTGGGCTGATAAGAAATAGATAAAAACCAACATTGCAGCAGAACCAGTTCTCAGACTAAAGACAGACTTACAAATCTGTACCAATTAATTAACAGAACTGACAGGGCATATGGTTGGTGCTTAGCACCAATGATCTTAGAAGCATAAATCTGTGAATGGAAGTTTACTCCAATTGTTTCAAAAAAGTATGAAGAGAAAATTTTAGACCACAGACGATTTTAGGGGGAAAAATTACTAAACAGTTCATTTGATCTGTTTCATCTATTTATATATTTGGAAAGCTCAATTGTTTAAAAACGTAGATTTTATATATTGAAAGGTCTGTATCAAAAACAAGATTCACTTCTCACTTCTTCATAAGTTGGGATAATTTTAAAGATCAAACAATTAACCTCCTATGAGTTATAACAATGATTGCTATAACTCTATAGCATCAAAATCCTAGGAATTGCCAGTGCACTAGTTTTGCAATGGATCAGACTTCAGCTATGAATAAAGGTAATATTCTGAACAAAAACAGATTTAATGTATGCTGAGAAACATACCTCTATGTTGCCTTAGCAGAATTTTATAACAGCTGTCCAAGGTGTTTAAGAACATGTTCCTCAACTTTATGTATCATGGGAGCAATCAGCATAATTTTTCTGATAGCAAAAATACATTTTGGCTTCTTCAAAGCCAACTTCCCGCTATATGGTATCATTCAAATACAAATATGTCTAATTAATTTATCCACATCAGATAAGACATTTCACAAAATTACAGAACTGAATGTGTTGTAGATGTATGGAGTGTCTTCAAATACACTCCTTGAGGTATGGAGCTTTCCTAGTACCACAACCCAACAAGGCTTAGAGGTGGGGGACCAGGTTTTTAGTACCACTGCTTTTTAAAAGGGGAAGCTAGCCACAGGGCAACAGAAAGGAAAGCAAGTTCTGCTGTGAGAATGAATAACTTGTGCAATGCATTCCCAAGCGTTCTGTAAATGATTCTCTTATTGCTTATCTCCCAAGTCACTGTGGAGAGGTTTATGGAAATGGAACTACAGTGGTACAATTTCACTGAAAAAGAGCTATCACTTGAAAGAAGAAGGGGACAGCATAGCTCTTTTACTGGAGGTACACTAGCTCTACCCTTGAGATAACAGTGGAGATGATATTGATGATTTTCACTGTTTCAGAAACAGCATCATAGCCTATAGATTTCATCCATCCTGTCATAACAAGGGCTACTAAGCAGATCTCAACTGATCTTTGTGTGCCAGACAACATAAACATGATGAGCAATATGCCATGGGTAGAGTGAAGACCGAGTTCTTATAAAGCCGAGTCCAGTAATATTTCCACTACTCAGAAATACACCTATTATGCTTTTGCTAACAGTAAACTATGAGGAAGATAAGTACTTTCACGACAGAATACTCAGTCCAACTTGAATATGAAATCTAGAAAACTGAGGAAGAGATAGGGACTGTATAGCCCTGCATATGGACTAAAATTCTCATAAGCCCCTGACAACACAGCCAATAGTGACAGAGCATGGGGGTTGCAGCACAATAACTAGAGGGTCTCATGTTCCCCATTCCTTACCTTCAGATAATGATATACTTGTTATAAACAAATGTATGTTTTCAAATGTCATAACTTGCTGTGCAATAAATAAAGGCTACACATAAACAATACAGGAGCTAGAATTTTTATGGGTGGTGAGGAAAAGGTAGTAAAAATCCACTTTTAAAACATTTATTGTTGTTGTTGTTTTGACTTATATATCACCTCGTAGTGCCAGAGAACTCTCTGGGCAGTTTACAACATAATTATGCAAGTAACACTTTGCCTCCCAGCAAGTGGTGTACTCAATTTACTGACCTCGGAAAGATGGAATGCTGAATTAACCTTGAACCAGATACATGAAAATTGTCAGGATCAAACTTAAGTCATGAGCAGAGCCTTAACTGCAGTACTGCAGAATATAACTGTGAGAATAATAATTAACTTATATTCTGTGCCACTTTCAGTACTGCCAAATAAACTAAAATCCAAATTCTACCTATGAGCAGGCAGAAACCAGTATTTCTTTTAAGTATCCACGTACTTCTTCTATATAAGCACTCAAATGAAGGAAAAAAGACAGGTGGTATTTCAAGAGAAAGCATAGCTCAGACCAAAGCATCTTTGGAGTGCTAATCAAAACTGAAATAAATATCCAAAGCTAAGGGGAACAGAAAATTCATACATGCAAGCAGTTGCCACCATCAAGGCCAAGGGAGGGATTAATCCAGCTATTCTGCCCACTGATGTGGGATTTCTATAAGCACCCCATAATGTGATCCATGTGAAAATTAATCTTGTTATCTTCCTAAGCCACCATATACGTTTGTTGTTATGTGCCATCAAGTCAGAATTGATGTATAGCAACCGTAACAGAGTTGTCAAGGTAAGTGAAGTACAGTATTTAAGGAGTGACTTTACTAGTTCCATCCCCCAGTGAGTTTCTGTGGAGGAGCCAGGGATTGAATCCAGCTCTCCAGAATCCTAGTCCATTACTCTTATCTACTACACCACACTTGGTAAAGGTGAAGCTTCCCCTTGACATTTAGTCCAGTCATGTCCGACTCTAGGGCACGGTGCTCATCCCCATCTCCAAGCCGTAGAGCCCGCGTTTGTCTGTAGACCATTTCCGTGGTCATGTGGTCAGTGCGACTAGACACAGAACGTTGTTACCTTCCCACCGAGGTGGTACCTATTTATTTACTTGCATTTACATGCTTTCGAACTGCTAGGTTGTCGCAGCACAGAGGCTTCTGTGGTTTAACTTGCAGCAGCACTACGTCCTTCACATTTGGTACCCCACCACATAAGTAGCAGTCATTTTTAAATAGCCTTTAGGATGCAGTCCAGGAATTAAATGCACATAGACCGATTTCATTACCTTGTGACTGCAGTCTTCCCGTGCCAAGTGCAATAAGGAAAATGACAGCATAATTCTGTGCCTATTTACTCAGAAGTCTCACTGACTTAAATGTGGTTGCTAGAAGACTCATTAAATCAGAAGGATTTACACAAACAACCTACTATTAGTCTAGTCTAGTTGGGATTAATGATTGCACTTAGGCTTCTGTGCTCAATAGGAAACACTGCCCACAAACACTATTTTAAGGACTGCCACCCAATCTTCCATCTTGCATCTTAGAAGACAGACAATTTAAAGAAGCAGTAGAATAAAGGCTAAAAATAATACATGTGCTGGCTTTATAACTTTTGCTATGTCAACGATGATCTGGAACTTTGCTTTTTATTATTTTGCTTTTTATTACTGAATTGTCTAGAACTGGTACATGTATGAGTACATACTGCACAAATAAAACAATCCTTTTGTCAAGACATCTTTTGTAAAAAGCTGAGCTACATGTGGGAGTGCAAGAAGCATATGTTAAGTAGTCCGTCTAATTAAGAAATAGCTTTTTTAAGCAGGCTGAATAGTTTTCATGTCACTTGTTTATAATTCTATTACAGTATTTTGCATATTTATAATTTTAAGTACAAGGTTTGCTCTAGAAGGAGAATGATTTTATAATTTTAAAGGTTACAAAATATTTAAATCAGCCAAGAAGACCCCAAGCCTTTGGTAGTGAGTTGCTGTGGAAATCTATTCACCTCCCTTTCACTCCCCTCCTAAATGGGTGCAAGTAATAAATATTGAGACATATAGTCTGCTTCTCTTTTCATACCAAGTGTCTAATTCTTGTGCTGAATTTTACACGGCATCCACTAGTTCAAAACAACTCTAAGCATCTCTTTAGTTCCCTAGCCTTAAAATAAATACATTTTTTAAAGGAAGAAATTCTAACTACTACATATAATAGGTACTTTATACCCACAAGTGGATAGGAAATTCACAATGTTTTCTACAGACATTCAGTGCTGTGGTGCAGCAGTTTGCTTTATAAGAGTCAGTGGAATAGTGTACTGCATTACAGGGGGATCTTGGCTCTGCAGGACTGCATATACTAAAGAAAGTGCCTCCTCAGATGTATTCTATCTAAAAGACATCTAAAGAGAAAAGCCAAAGGTGTTCCTTATTTTAACTCACTGACCCTTAATTCACCACATCACAGCCTATTAGAGCATAGTAGCAATCTATTATGTCCGGCATTACCACTCCAAACATGTCGTTTCTTATCATTTTGGCTTGCCCTTAGTATGGGTTGCTCCCCTTACAAGTTTACAATTAAGAGAACTCTCTTATCTAGGTGGATATGCATATACATGAGAAAAAATATTTTGAGATTTCATGTAGGTGGTTTCTTGTTTAGCGGGGTTTCACAAGATGCTGACAAAAGAATACTGAATTAGACTGCATTTAAGACAGAAGAGCTACTGACTGACTGACAAGATCTATAGAACTATGAGGAGAAACCTACTCTGTAGAGCCACAGCAGTTGCTGCATTTAAAACATATCTGTTTTATGGAGCTAACGGACACAAGAGAAATGTTTTGTTTTATGAAATTTGAGAAATCTTCTGGCAGGGTTTATTTCTGTAGAGTGAGGATGCAGAGAATAAAGTATTTATGTTCTGTCAGTCTGACTGAAGGCAATTAAGTTGATGCAATTGGCTGTCTCTGTCCCATTAAATAAATATCTGCTCTAAACACCTTTAGTCTCATTTCTATAATGCTTATTAAAATTCTCAATTCACAAAACTGCACACTGAAAGCGTGGAATTCATTCTAATACCGCCATATTCTCTGAACACAAGCAGTACAGGGAAGTAAAAGAATAATATTTAGCACTGGTGACTCAATACCAGATGGAGGTCAGGACTCACAAAATCTTTAGTGAGACTTTTTTTAAAAAATGTGTCTTGTCATGTCACAGTGGTGCTGTCTCTGACGAAATTTCTTTTTCCTAGAACTGTAACATTTATTATATTAAGATAGCATAGCTCTTAGGGCTAGACATTTTCAATGTCCACTATGGGGGCCTGAGGACCCCCCAAGTTTTCCAAGAAACTCCCCAAACCATCCCACACTCTGAGGGGCTGCAGGAACAACTGTAACAACACACATTATGATCTTTACTCTGTATTGTTTGAACGGTTGTTAAGTCAGTGGGAGGAGGAGAAACTTGCCATAAATTGACCTCTGGTTTGCAGGGGAGGGGGAATCTCATTTGTTTGGCCAAGCTACACTCTAGGCTTATGTCTTTTGCCCAAATTTTCAGACTTCCTCTCCTTTATCGGATTAGATATAGTAAATCCCCTGGACCAAACTGTCAATCATAAACACTGAAAAGGTGGGCACACAACCACGTTGCTCAATCGGGGTCCAAATTCACCCAGGGGCAGGCTAGGGATCCTTCTGCTTTCCAAGAAAGGAGGGGAGGGGGCTGCCGGGCATGTGGGTGGGCATGGGGCAGCCATCCCTGGCGCATCATCTTCACCGGTCTCATCCTGACCAAGGGGCATTTTACCCTTTTCCAAAGGGTGGTCTGTGTCCACAGCCTGCAGGATTCATGCACAGTCCCTTTTGCCCGGTCTCTGGGCGGGCTGCCGGGCTTGCGTGTGTGTGTGGGTCTGCTTGCCTCCCCAACACCGCACCCGTTGTTGTGATGATGGCGGCGGCGGCATCTCCTTACCTTCATCCTCGAGCTCCAGTTTCTCCAGCATCCCTTCGGAAGCGGCCGGGGGCTGAAGCGGAGCTGCCTGCAGGAAGGAGGGCGGGAAAGGAGACACAAGAAGAGAGAGAGAGACGGCGGGATCAGCGGCATCCAGGCGCGGAACTCACCGGGCCCACGGCGGCGGGAGCAGCAGCAGCAGCAGCATCCGCCTCATCATCCGCCTCCCCCGGCGGCGGCGGCGGGGGGCGAGAGCCCAGTGGGCGGGTGGGCAGGGCGCCCAGGCAGGCACGGCCAGAGAGATGCTCCGAGCGCGGCCTGGACGAGAGCGGGCTGGATTGGCGACGACGGAAAGGGGCCGGCCGGCGGGGAGGGCGGCGAGGAGGAGGAGGAGGAGCCGCCGAGGCCGTCGGGGGCTCGCCGGTCAGTCGGCTGGCTGGCTGGCCGGTGGGCCTCGCTCGCTTTCCCCCCCTCCGCCCTCACGCTCTCCTCAGCCATTAACTCCTTCGCCGCCCAGCCAGGCCCGGCGACACCGAGCGCCTGTCCCGTCCCGCCCCCTTCCAGAGCCGGCCTCAGGCGGCACCGCCGCCGCCCCCCATCCCACAGGCTCCCCTTCCCGCCCGCCCGCGCCGCCTTTTCCCGCTTCAGGGCAAAGCCTGAGGGAGCCGCGGCGCCCGCGTCCGTTAACGGCCAACGGCCGCCCAGAGAACGTTGGAAAATCCCACCTTGGTGCCCTGCCCAACCACCCCCATTTTTCGAAAGGAAAGGCCAGTGGAACATTCCATACTTTCACCGTCTCGCAAGCCCTCGCCGGTCTGCCTCGAGGAAAGAACGGCCACTACCACCTGGCATTTCTCAAAAAGGGGAGGAGAACCTGGGCTCAATTTTCCCTTCAGGCTGGCTCGCCAGAGCTCGGTTTTCTTTCCCTGCTGGATCCGCGCGGGCAGTCCGTCAGACCGGTTCCGGTTTATACGGCTACTTTTAAGGGGAGAAGGCTTACACTGGAGAAACTCCCCCCCCGTCGGTGTTGGTATTGCCCAGTCTCTCTTCACCTGCCAGGGCAGCAACCTAGAAAGCAGGCTGCACCACTACTCTGATGTAGGGGGAGACGTTTAAAGCGCTGAGTGGGCATTACGAATAGTTTCTATACATACGTCTTTTTGTCGGTATAAGCTAGAGGGGAAGTGTTCTTCTGGCTGTACAAGTGGTTTTCTATAGGTGTCTCAGTGTCCCCACCGCTTGACAGGTGGGAAAGCTTATCAAAAGGCCCCACCCTCTCATTTAGGTGTCATATTCACTGGCCTTGCAACCATCACCCCCCCTAAAGTATAGCCACATATCAAATTACAATTATTTATTGATACAATTTTATATGTGCTGCTCCCAACCCAGGGATGGGACTCAGCTGTTTTTAATTAATTCCTCAGTATTACTGCAAATCATTCATACACATGCATAAATACTTACCACTGCTATTGTTGTTCTGAACAGTAGGGTGCTAAAAGGAATAAACTAATGCATATCACATGGGCTTGGGTATACACAGAAACATAAAATAGATTACACACGGTGTTGTTTCTTAGTTTTTCTAATTTCTGCAAAGCGTTTGGTACTGCCAACAGAAATGAAGGACTGCTTACATGTGCATTTTACCATTCATGAGTCCATTGGTTAACATTTTATAAATTCTATCTTGAATTGTCAACTAGTAATACCGGCCCAGTTGGCTGGACAGCTCGGTGGTTTAGGTACCTGGCTGCGGAATCAGAGGTTGGGAGTTTGATTCCCCACTTCGCCTCCTGTGAGTAGAGCCAGCCTGGGTGGCCTTGGGCCGGCTGTGAAGTCCCAGGATGCCTCCAGAAGGGAATGGTACCAGGAAAACTGGGAAAAGGGTCTCAGAAAGTCAGAATTGACTTTTTGGCATATTTATTATATGTCCAGTCTTAAAGGTCATAAAAGAGAACAAAAAATGCACTCAGGTCAAATTTAGGGTAGGTGTAAATTACATGGGTTAATTTAAACAAAAAAAACACAGAATTATAATTACAGAAGAATATCATATGTGGTATGATTTCACATCTTACTGTTAATGAAGATTGTTAGCTAATAATACTGCAGCCCTTAGACAACTTACTTGAAAGTACAGTACATTTCACAGACTGCAGAAAGCTTCTAGCAAGGATCAGTTAAGTAAAAGACAGCAGTCTTATCAAGGATGAAGCCCAACTAAATTCAGAGGGACTTACTTCAGAGGAAACGTGTGGGACATTGCTGAAGTCAATTCTCAGCTTTTCAGAGAGTGAGTTTTCTTGCTAAGGCACTGTGGCTGAAGTGCTAGTGCTGTGTTCTGTGAAGTGCAGCAGACGGAGCAGGCTACGTGGGAAGAAAATACTGGAAATCGGTACACTGCCTGATTGCCCTTGTTCTCCCACCCACTATATGTTTCATTCTTACCCTATTTTTCTTGCAAGCTCCTCTGGGCATATAACTGCACAATAGCCCTAAGAAATACACTCTTCCTCTTAACCCTCCAAAATCTAGTTTTGCTGTGATATCATTTGCAAGGAGAAAAGCCACTGGACACTGAGGGGGCAGTGATGGAAATCTTCTCTTCCGAATGCTTTGGGAGTTATCAATTTGGTATTTAAAAGACATTTATTGTTGCGAAAGTAACATTTAGCTTGTTACAAGTTTTGTTCCTTGAGACGGAGAGAGAGAGAGAGAGAGAGAGAGAGAGACTGAAGCAGAGTCTTCCCGCAGGGCTGGGATGCACTCCGGAGGCTTCTGTTTGCTCTCAGCCACTGAACTTCAAGGAGAGTAATTGTATACCTCGGAAACAATTTCTTCCTCTCCTGCTGAGCTGTGGCAGCCGATACCACTGCCTGTTAGGAATGCCCCCAAATGCAGCACTTCAAAAGGAGCCACTGTAGCCATGCAAACCCTGCAGGAGACCAGCACACAAAGCAATAGCTGCAGAAGCTCCTCAAATCCAAAATGCAGGAGATTATCCATGTTAATTAAAACAGGGACACTAGGTATTTGTTACTGACATCAGGACATAAACACAGCTGATACAATGCCCCAAAGAATACACATTCTGAAAGCTATGCAAGAAAGAAGGGGAAGCCTCGAAAAGATCTGGTACCCATCTGGTGATTTTTGCACATAGAACCAAATTTTCAAGTCACTTGCATGCCAAGGATCCCAGCTGCCTGATGCCTCCACCATCACCGGTGTCACACAAAGGTCAGGCAGACGATCTTGGGACAGCAACAATACTAGAAGCAGGTACGATACTTTTCAAAATTTGGATGAGAAATGGATGCAAAATTCGCTCATCTGTTAGAAGCAGAAATACACCTCAAGAAAACAAGTGTCTTTTCACTAGCTATTATAAGGCAATTAAGGTTCCTGTTCTGTATTTTTGAAAAGTCATATAAGACATATTGTAGAACGACACAGTTTCAGTGGCAAAACAAATTTCTCTAGCAGAAATTCTAGTTCATAATTCTCTCTAGGATTGTGAAGTAGTATTGCTGAATTTTTCATTCTTACCTAAACAGGTTATCTTGACATATAAAGACAGTTGAGTGTTCATTAAGTGCCAGCACAGGAACAAGACATGCTATTTTCCTTTCTGCAATTTTTTATAGAATGCTTCTGTGCAAAAATACTGTCTTTATCTTTTGTACAACTGAACACACATATACAAGCAAACACTGAAGGACTGGCTGATTGACCAAACCCATCAGATGATTCTCATTAATAAAACCAACCCACCTGGTGATTTTCATCAATAAAAAGACAGCAATTTCTGTTACTTAGCATCACATTTGTTCTTGCAAATGCAAAATGTTGAAAATAAAAGATTCATATCACTAATTCTAATGTCCACGAGTCACGCTGCAAAAGTGTCCATACCCCATCAGCAGCTCAATATTTATATGGGCAACATAAAGAGAAGTTCAAGGACATATTTGTTATTGGCTCACCTACTATAAAGCTGCCTGGCAATGTAATAAAATGCTATGATTCTGACAGTTATTTAACACCCTCGGTGTGACAGATGACTAGCCACATCTGTCTTAATACTTTCTAGTTATGTTCCCAGAGCAGCAGTAACAGAATAGCGAACAATATATGGCAAAACTACTTCTCCTATTATGTGTACTCTGGATATTCAGAGTTTGTGCTGAACACAGCCTCCCAAAGGTCCACCTCCTAAGCAAAAACAGATGCTTGACCAGCTTCTCTAGCAGTACGTGGCTAGTGGGCTACATCTGCCTTGTTAGGTCACATGTGGTGCATGTTTGGTATACACAATAAAAGATAGTATGTGCACATTTCTTTCACCTTTGGTGAAGTCCCATTGGGCAAAATAATCTAAGTCACCTGTTCACATGCCCGATTTATTTGAATTTGTTTTCTGCTCAAATTGTCTGTAACAGTGGCCTCACTGACCTTGTGCAATCGATCTACAGTCCTTGCCAAAGAAGAGGCAGTTTTTCTGGTATCTGAACATGGCATTTAAGTTGCATCAATGTCCTTTTTTGAAGGACTGTAATTCTTACTGCACAGACAAGGCAAACCATTTTGCCTGTGTTACAAATATTTTGATCACTATTTAGACATATGACACCTAACATTTTCCCCCATTTAAGAAATGCATGTTCATAATTTTAGAAGCAGAATTTTAATTAGTGGGGTGGCGCTGTGGGCCAAACCGCAGAAGCCTGTGCTGCAGGGTCAGAAGACCAGCAGTCATAAGATCGAATCCATGTGACGGAGGGAGCTCCTGTCGCTTGTCCCAGCTCCTGCCAACCTAGCGGTTCGAAAGCATGCAAATGCAAGTAGATAAATAGGGACCACCTTGGTGGGAAGGTAACGGCGTTCCGTGTCTAAGTCACACTGGCCATGTGATCACGGAAGATTGTCTTCGGACAAAACGCTGGCTCTATGGCTTGGAGATGGGGATGAGCACCGTGCCCTAGAGTCGAACATGACTGGACAAAAATTGTCAAGGGGAACCTTTACTTTTTTAAGATGCCAATACCATGAGGTTCCAAAGAAAAAGTCCACGTAATTACACACAATCCAAGCCAGAATTTTTATTACATTATACTCTGTTTCAGATATGAAACATTCATTCTTACAGCCAGTGATAGTTTATGACACTGGTTGACCTGTCATGGGAGATATTACTATTCTGTGCCATTAGTTACAAAATCCATTTATTATATACCCAGAATAAAAATAGCCCAGCTCAGTTTCTCATCTGCACTTGCTTTTAGAGCAGAGATTATTTTTATGGCAGAGTGATTAGAACTGAGTGTTTTCAATCAAAATGCTGATCCAGGCAAAAACACCACACTCTAATGCCAACTTCCAACCAAAGGCTGTTTGAAGTAATAAAATATGGATCAGAAGAAATTTTAAGTGCTCTTGTAATAGAAGAATATGAGTTGCAATTCAACCAATGTTCAAACCCTGTCTTTTATCCCAAATACTGCAAAACCCTTAAGCAGGAAATGGGATCCAAAATGCCCCATTCTCCTGTCTTTCCACAGTGCATCAAAATGAACTGTAATATATATCTGTCCACATAAGTTAACTTATGCCAATTTAACATTTAAGTTCATTCTAAATAATTTTTGGCATTTGGAATTTGATGGTGATACTTAATATTATCTCTTGAAATCATGATGATGCGCTCTCACAAGAGTTCAGTTCCTATGATTCACCAGGAGCCAGAATAACAATTGAATCAGTCTAAATCTAAATCCAATGAGGTGGTGGGATAAGGGTTGTCCCCATGCAGCCAATGAGTGAGAGCTGGACCATAAAGAAAGCTGACCACCGAAGAATTGATGCTTTTGAATTGTGGTGCTGGAGGAGACTCTTGAGAGTCCCCTGGACTGCAAGGAGAACAAACCTATCCATTCTAAAGGAAATCAACCCTAAGTGCTCACTGGAAGGACAGATCCTGAAGCTGAGGCTCCAATCCTTTGGCCGTCTCATGAGAAGAGAAGACTCCCTGGAAAAGACCCTGATGTTGGGAAAGTGTGAAGGCAAGAGGAGAAGGGGACGGCAGAGGACGAGATGGCTGGACAGGGTCACCGAAGTGACCAACATGAATTTGACCCAACTCTAGGAGGCAGTGGAAGACAGGAGGGCCAGGCGTGCTCTGGTCCATGGGGTCACGAAGAGTCGGACACGACTTAACTAAACAACAACAAAAATCTGTAGTACAAGCATTACCTTTTAGGACTAGAGGTGGGCACAAAGTGCTTCATTGGGCTTGGCACCTGTGGTGCCACGCTGGGTCAACTCCCACTCCCCTGGCTGGCTGGGCCACTCACCCTGCTCTGTGCACCGCCGGGTCCTTCTTCTCTGGCAGTGCTCCCATCTGGGAAGGAACTGGGCCAGCACATCCCCACCTCCTCTGGCACCCAACCACTCCAATGAGGAGGTGGGATAGGGGTTCTCCCCAAGCAGCCAATGAGTGATTAGCTGCCAACGGAGGTGGAGATGACCGGCCAAGCTCCAGCCCAGATTGGAGTAACCACAGGAGGAGGAGGACCCTGGTGGTGCACAAAACAGGGTGGGTGGCCCAGCTGGCCAAGAGGGTGGGAGACGGGCCAGCATGGCACCACAGGTGATGCACTGACAGCTTCATACGAAGTGCTTCATGCCCTTCTCTATTTAGGATCATTCTCTACCTGGTTAGTAGAAAGTCAGGTCTTTATAGCATAGCAAATCTTTTGCTTTGTATTTTAACAGCTACAGACTACACGTATTAACTGAATCCCATTCTTTTCTGAGTAATTAGGAGAGTGTGTTCCCATGTTTCCAAGCTCTTCTCCTCAATTATGGATGCCCTTGAACTACTTATACTACTAGGTATAAACGTCCTTGCCATATATATGGCACCCACACTTGTACAATAAGCCCACTGATATATGTATAATTTGCCCACCATGCGGATATTAGTACTGTATTTCCATTTCCAATCTGGCAGTTTTAAATTCTGATCTTAGATAAATGCTAGCCCCTCTCTAGCCTTGAATAAAACTACTCTCTCCTCATTAGAGAAAACCAATTCAAAATAACATTGTGGTAAAATATTGTTGTACCAAAAACAAGATAATAGTCTCCAAATAATGGAACTCTTTGTAGTCCTTCTAAAAAGTTAGTGTCTTAAAAAGACAAACAGCCCTCATTGAGAACATACACAGAGAACAGAATGCACCAAAGCAAATGGTGTTTTGAGTAATTCTGATGGTTACATATTAATCTGGGGTGCTTGCGCTGAGACTCAAGAATCTTGTTTTAAAGCCATAGCCTGCATGACAGAGAATTACTCAAGCATTTTGAGAAGAAACACAGTTGCCCTTTTAAAATACTTGACCTTCCTTGCCACACAAAATGACTTCTAATTTAAAAGACTTTTTTTCCTCATCTCCTCCAAAGGCTAGGAAAGCAATAGGCCACTGATTTTTAACATTACACTCAGAATATGTCTGTAAAATGAAGAACGACATACTAGTGTTTTAACTTCCTTCCAAGTACTTTTGAAGAAGGAAAAACAACTCAACCACCCGCCCTGCTTTAAAAAAGCTTAACAGACTAAAGGCTTATGAGAAGGAATTCCCATCTAAATGCAAATCAACGTACGCCAATCTTGAATGCACAAAGAGTTACAAAGCGTACTTTCTCCACAATTACAGGACTGCACAGCTGAAATGGTTTCTAGTTCTTCTCCCCAATTTGGTCATGTACAAGGTTCTCTACTAACTCAAGTAGTATAAACCTCAAATCCCTTTTTAATGGGCCAATTTGCTCATTTTAAGTGAAACTGAGAAACAGCAGCTCCTGAGTCTGGGGGTCTTGAATTTTAATTTTGTTGGCAGTAATGTCAGCAAACACAGTCAAAATAGGAACGGCCTTCTAACTCAACTGCAAAGAACGCTCCTGCACCAGCTGGGAAAGATAAAGATGGCTTTGCATTCATTTCTACTTGTCTTATCTGGGTAGGTGGGGCTCGTCAGCCATGGAAGGCAGCCCATCTAGGAGAAGGAAAACTCCAATTCCAAACTTCCACTGCTTTGTGGCTATATCCACTCATGGAAAAGGCTTCAGGAGTTAACCTCGAGGCAAAATCCGGAGCCGGAGTCCCGGGGGCAGTTTGTGTCGTTCTGCCAACTCCTGCGACGTCGCTGGAGCCAGTTGTATTGGCTCTTGCCTTTCCATTGGACTATTTCAGCAACGTGGAGAGGGGGGATTTGCTGCTTGGGTAACAGCCTATCCTCCATATTATTTTACCCATGCTCTGGAGAGGACACTCCAGCTTCGCATACAGGGAGCTGGACAGGGGACAGATTGTATTTGTCTTCAATGTGGAAGCGATGGTCACTCTCGAATTGGCCTTCTGAGCCACACTACTGTTCCAAGCCCTC
Source organism: Pogona vitticeps (assembly GCF_051106095.1). Classification (NCBI taxonomy): domain Eukaryota; kingdom Metazoa; phylum Chordata; class Lepidosauria; order Squamata; family Agamidae; genus Pogona; species Pogona vitticeps. The sequence goes on from NC_135788.1 coordinate 7,210,584, forward strand.
CATTCAGAGCACATTACCATAGTATCTCGAGACTGAAGGATGCCTATACTACTTGTCTTTCAGTGAAGCAGCCATTGCAACGGAGGTGGGGTAAATTTTCCTTCCAGACATTTCTCAGTCAGAACTCCCATCAGGCCCACCTGCATAATAAAGGAATTTTAAGTCCAAAACATTTTACATATTTTTATATTAATTAATTGTGCGCCATCAAGTCAATTCCTACCTGGCAACCCTTTCCAGGATATTTTAGGTACAGAGTATTCAGACGTGGTTTACAATTACCTTCTTCTGGGGATGCCCTGGGATTGTGTGCAGCTTGCCCAAGGCTACAAAGGCTGGCTCTTCCGGGATGCACAGTGGGGAACTGAACTCCCCACCTCTGGCATGGGAACAGAAAAAGGACGAAGCAAAAGGCGCACACACTCATACATTTGATTTTGGCGATGGCTAAGTTTTAGGGAATGTTAAAGCTGCACTGACCCAATCAAACCAACAAGCATTAACAAGGTGCACAAGATTCTTTTTTTCACCCGTCCCCGTCCTGTGAGCCAGCAGAAAGCGCAATTCAGTCGATCATTAGGACTAATGTTACGTTTCCCGTTGAGAAATCAATCTGCTGGCCGACCGAAGGCAACGCTGCAGGCTCCAGCCACAACCCAGTTAATCAGAAGCCCTGCTGAAGAAGAGAAAGAGGCAGCGCTGATGATGTTAATGGCATCCTAGTGATATAAAGCAATGGAGCTAATGAGGAAACCAACGGAGCTTCGCTCTCTGCCTCCCCCACCCTCACTGCAAAAATGTAAACCGTCGGCAGACTGTGTAGAACGACAATAACGTGAATGCTATAAATTGCAATTAAGCAGTGTAATCGAGCACAGGAGTCTGGCACACTGTTTTTCCTTTCACTCTTCTTTCGGAAAGGGCAGGGGGAAGAAGGCCATCTGGTTGGCTATTCAGCAGATGTACGGCAGGACAAAGAGATCCCTGAACAGATTATTCCTTTCTAGCCTTTATTTTATTTATTTATTTTTTTGCACCAAGCATCAATGTTATTCACAAGGAATAATCCCTTGTGGCCAATAAAATGCCTGAACCGTTTAGGGATTTTTAACAACATAGAAATTAACAGTGGGCTTGCTTACGAATGCCATGTTAGAAGATACTGGGGAATATCCCGAGAATGGCTCAGTATACGATCCGTTAGAACAGTGGTCCCCAACCTTGGGCCTCCAGATGTTCGTGGACTTCAACTCCCAGAAATCTTGGCCAGCAGAGGTGGTGGTGAAGGCTTCTGGGAGTTGTAGTCCAAGAACACCTGGAGGCCCAAGGTTGGGGACCACTGCGTTAGAACATAGGTAGGGGATTATTTGGTTTCGGAACAAATGAAAAGGTCCAAGGCTATTTTTGTAGCTCATGCTTCTAATTATCCTGGACCTCAAATGAACATTTCCCACCTTGTACAAGCAGAAACCCTGGTCTGACCCGACCCTCAGCACAAAGAGAGAAGAGACCCACAACGTATGTGCCCCCAGCTCAAAGCCACTGATATGTAACCAATGGCGTGCCAATGGAACACACTTCTGGCATGAATCCATATTAGGTATTTAGTGTGGAACTGCCAAATTTTAATTAATTTTATACAAGGTATCCACATAACATCATTTTCCTGTCTCCTTAGGGTTACTTAGGTATCCCAGGAAGCAAGGATGAAGGGACCACAGCAGAAGAATCCAGAATTATAGCCACCCTTTGCAATTCTATGTACTTACAAAGTGTCTGTCCTATATGTTGGTGTTCCTTACTATCACACACTTACAACACAAAATCCAATTGCTTAGCAATTGCTGACTTTGCAAAGCATAAATCCAACATTGTACAATTGGTGTGTTTGTGTGAGATAGTTCTGGCTGGCTGTTGTGAGACTGGATCAAGGCAAGTCATGTACTTTGTTGTATGTCTGTGTGCATGACAATCAGAAAACTGTAAAAAAACATTGTGCCATTTCATTTATGCGTGATACACCTTCGAGCAACAGATCAAAACTCTCATTTTTCTTTAGGGGGTTCTGCAGCACAAATCTGATTTGACACATTTGGTTTGTTATGCTTCCTGCTTCTTGTGCTGCAGTTTTAACAGGGCACAAGGAACAGAGCTTCATAATTTTACACTGCGTAATAGAACTGCTTCTATTGCTATATATTATTCTGTATCATTACTGAAATATTGCTTTCCTCTGGTTATGCACTTATTCATGGCTGTTCGTATGTATGCTGCCTTGGAATGATGAGAGCTATAGTTTGAAACATCCATAGGGAAACTGTTTGGAGAAAGCTGATTCAAATTACTGTATCTCAACAGACGGGCAGGTTCATATGGGAGCATGTGTCTCTGTTTATTCTTAGCACATCAATGCTGAGTCATAAAACTGCCACATTTAAAGGTGCATCTATGCTACTCTAATTTCTTCATCACAAATAACTTTTTCCCCCCGTAAGGGGTGTCTAGGGATCTTAACACAGATCTCAGAGCACCACCAAATTAAAATTAATAGAATTTGCTGTAGGTGGCCCTGGTAGTTTATACAGAATTCAACGGATACAGTCCAAAAACAAGTGTGTTGGGGGGAATACCATTTTTAACACCACAAAGTTGTCACAAGTCTGTAAGCTTTCAAGTTTTTATTATTTAATTTATTATATTTTTTCACCCCGCCTTTCTCCTTAAAAAGGACCCAAGGCGGGTCCTTTTTAATCATTAAAGACAATATTTAAAGCTAAAAACTGGAAGTATACAAATAGCCAAAAGGATCAAACAAATGCCACACTGAAAAGACACTCAAGTTGTGCATGACTCAAAAGCTCACCTGTTTTCAATATTTTAGAGGTCTAACGAAGGCATTACTCACCCTTATTTTTGTATTTTGTGTTTGGCTTTTCTTCCCTGTGTTCCCTAATATGATATAGAGGCAATGTGGTCACGGCCCAAAGTCCATCACCAGGCAGGGGTAAACATTATCCTCCGCACTCCTGAAGCCACACATGCGCTTGACAGTTCCATTTAATAGCACGATTAACCAAACAGTCTTCAGGAGTGGGTCACGATTACATGGAGACAACATCTGAAGGCTGAACGCACCAGCCTGTTGTAACTGATTTAAGGACTGCGGGGGCAAGGACTCAACCCTGGTGCCAGACAACTGAGACAATCATCAGGTTGCTCACTGAATATCCTTACTTTCGTTTCCAACTGAGAACATAACAGCCACGACCCCGAAATAATAACTGTTTTGAATTCCCATCAGTCATCAAACAGAGGGAACATTTTTCCATCCCAGTGCTGAGACATTCTCCCATCATGTTATGAGTCAGCTCCTGCAAAACATCTGATTTTCCAGTTGCCATTTTTTTTCCCTGTCAAAACCTCTCTCGCTTTTTTTTTCAATGCAAGCCTGCCAGGTGCTGAAGCTTAGAATGCTTAAATTCAAGAGCCAGGCTGTCTTCAGTTCCAAATGTCAGCCATAATCTGACCAGGGAGCTTAGCAAAGATGCCATTTCAGCCTCGGTTCACTGTCGGTAATGAGCACACATGCAGAAACATATCTGCATATAAACACAAGACAAGAGATTGTAGTGGTTAATGTGTTGGTCTGGGACTTGGGAGATCCAGTCCTTAGTGTGTTTTTTACTCAGTTCTTACTGAGCCATGAAACTCACTGGATGACATTGGACCTGGTCACTCACTCTCAGCTTGACTTATCTCACAGGGCATCATGAAGATAAAACAGAGATGAAAATAGCCATATCTGTATCCCTGAACTCACTTAAGTTAGGATATAAATGAAGCCCATAAATGATACTATATGCACACCCCCTGTGTACTTCCAAATGGGACATGAATATTTATCCTTAAGTACACAAATCACAAAGACACCAACATGGCCAATACAAAAGTATGACTCATGATGGCTAACTCTAGCTTGGTCTTGTTCAGAATCAACAGGGAATACTCCTGTTCCTCCAGGTCTGTTTCAGGAAAGATGCTGAAGACTGACCTGAGTCCTATCCATAAAGCATGTGGTCTGAAGAGCTCCTGCTCTTACACGTACCCATCGCCAGCTCTGCCCTTAGGCAATGGGTGGCAGCCGCCTTAGGTGGCAGATGCTGGAGGGGGCCGCATTGACCGCCCCTTGACCGTTCCTCGCAAGTCAATCCAGCCATCTCCTTCCACTAGAAAACACAGCTGTGAGCGCCATGTGCCCTTCTCCTACCACCTCAAGTAGCCTGTTGCCTTCGTGGGCCCTAAAAGACATTGTCTCTTCAAGAGTGTTAAAGTCAGATTCAACTGTTATCTCTGGTCTGTTTTTATACATGCAACAATGGAGAGGGACACCATCTTCTTCTCGGCAACAGACAGCAACATGTCTTGTGATGGCCCTGCATATGCCAACTTCCTGACTTGTGACCTTTGAGCAGAAAGAGACATTCACATTGCATTTTGCCAGTGGCGGTTTTTACAAACACGTCTAAAGCACATACACATATAGTCTTTTCAAAAGAGACTGTATTTGCAGCACCATCAATACAGTATGTGTATCACAAGTGATCCAGCACCACAGGATCTTGGCACGGGTAAACCTTCACACATGAAACACTCCAAAATGCTGTAACTAAGCCAACGTCTGCCTCCCTACATAGTGATGAATTAGAACTGTTTGTTGTTTGATACACTTATGTTTGCTGTTTACATCCATATGCCGTCTCTCCTCTAGTAAGCTCAAGATGGCACCCATGGCTTCAATCTTTTCTCCATGAAACCACTGAAAGGTAGGTAAGAAAGAGGGACTGGCCTAAAGCCACCTTGTGTATTCCGTGGCTTCATGGGGACTTGAATTTGGATCAATCCCAGTCTAACACTCTAATCATTGTACCATATTTTAGTTGCCCTAGCCATCAGCTATAGGGACGTGGTGGCTCTGCGGGTTAAACTGCAGAAGCCTCTGTGCTGTGAGGTCAGAAGACCAGCCATCATAAGATCGAATCCACGCGACGGAGGGAGCTCCCGTTTCTTGTCCCAGCTCCTGCCAACCTAGCCGTTTGAAAGCATGTAAAAATCAACGTTAATAAATAGGTACCACTTCGGTGGGAAGGTCATGGTGTTTTGTGTCTAGTCGCGTTAGCCACGTGACCACGGAAACTGTCTATGGACAAACGCTGGCTCTGTGGCTTGGAAATGGGGATGAGCACCGCGCTCTAGAGTTGGACACAAATGGACTAAATGTCAAGGGGAACCTTTACCTTTTAACCATCAGCTTGTGGCGGCTTTCTGAAAATCAATTTAAATCAAAAATGTGGGGAGGGCAGCAGAGAAAAAGTAAATGGAAAATTGGGTCATAATTCTCACACAGCACATTGTCAGGCCACCTTAGCCAGGCTACCGTCTCCCGGCCTAGGTCCCAATCTGGAGATGGTGCTAATGTACCTAACAGAGTTGTGGTAAAGTTACCCAAGAAAGTGTTATCGAAGTGTTCCGTATGAAAATGTGGTGTTTTATTAGGAAGTGCCAATGAACAATTCTAACCATACGAAAAGTGGGCCACTACAGCAGTTAGATATTTGGCGCCATGTCCCACTTATTTAACATCGAGGGCTAATTGCACCCATTTTAAAAAAAATTAGCTATTGTGCTTGGTGAAAAATTTATGACACCCGAGCCAGAAGATGTTTTCAGACAGACATACTTAGCTTAACTAACTACTGTAGCTTTCAAACAGAGAGTTCTGTTTAAGCATCCCTGCCCTGTTGGCTCTGGCTCACCAACATCCATTAGACAGTAGAGTAATATCCCAAAGGGCTTTAAAAACCAGACTGGACAAAATGCTATTTTTATGAAGTCAGTGGCAACACAGACGCTGGCCACTGACCAAGAAGGAGAGGCTGCCCTTTAGTAGTAAATCCCCCTCTTTTTTGGGGGGGGGACATGTTTACTGGTCCATAAATATATCATAGCTGAGTCACAAAAATATCTTGGCCTGCCCCACTAAATTATGTTTGTCCACCTGAATGCTGGACTTTGGAACTGTAATATAATGACAGCATGCATTCAGATTTTCTCTCAAAGCACTGAGTTTAGGTTAAGTTCCCTCTGCCCTCCCCCATTTTTCTCAAGGTGTTTCCTATGAACCACAGGAATCCAACTATGCAATCTTATGCGGGAGGGTGGCTGTTTTTTTAGAGGTGACAGAGAAGGACGTTTTCTAGGACGGGTGGGTGGGTGGGACGTCAACTAGATATTAGGATGAGAACAGTGTGAAATCATGGGAGTTGTAGCAGCTGTGCTTACGTGTCATTCCACCAAACTCTTCTGAGTACTAGAGCTCTTAAATGTGGGGCAATTTCATCCACGTTTATCGGTTTATCCCCATTTGCTAAGGTACAGTTTTGTGTGTCTTTCAAAGACAGCATTTGCTTATTTACCTAGCTTCTCTCTGGGTAAATAATCTTGTGCTGGAGAACTGACTCTGTTTGTACACTGTCCTTATCTCTGAACTCTGACTTTGTCTGCAAGCCTAGCGGCCCATTAAAATTCTACCACTCACGTTAGAGCCAAGCAGGACTTTGAACACTGGAGGAAAATATACTGCCTAGAGCTACCTTTTCTTCAAGAAGCCCCCCCCAACAAATATAAATATAAGAGATGAGAAAAAAAAAGAAAAACATATTACATCTCTCAGAAGGTAGAAAGGTGAGATCACTTTACCTATTGCCTTCAAGGTGTTCAGTTTGGGTGGAAAGCGTGTGGCCCTCCAGATCACTGATGGGAAAAGTTATGTTTAGAGACTACAACTCCCAAAATCCCATAGGCAGTGTCTAGACTGGCTATGAGATGGGAGCTGTAGTCTCAAAGCTAATGTTTCCCTTCTCTGCTGCAAATATTGGTGGACTACGACTTTTATTTATTTATTTATTTATTTATTTATTTATTTATTTATTCATTCATTCATTCATTCATTCATTCAATTTTTACCCCACCCAGGGCGGCCATGATTTCACAAGATTAGCTATGCAGAATTGGGGTGTTAGAATTGTAGCTCAACAACTCTGGAAGACCACAGATTTCCCACCCTTAGTTTAAATTAACTCACAAAGCGATGGCTTGTGTCCAGTTCTTTTTCTTTTTCTTTTGGAAAAAGCTTAGTACAGTTCTTAATACATACATAGATTTAACTACATCCAGAGAATACAGTACCAGCAATATCACTTCTCATACCCCACTACTTCCAGGTCTTGAAGATGACCTTGTGTTTGAGGCTGCATCTTCCAGGTCAGAAAGAGAATGGGCGATTGTGTAGGGCAGCAGAACGGGAGAATAAGAACCGCGGCTGGTTGCGAGGTAAAGACAGCAGAGAAGGAGGGGGAGAAAAATTAATTCTGAAAGCTTAGAAAAGGCATGGAAAAAAAAACCTGTCACCACTCTGAGTATTAATAGGCCAATCTTGACCCCCATCAAATTTTAAGTGAAGAAATCTGTGGAGCAAGAGACTTTGATTTCCACAAGGGCCTTTGTTAGGCTGGTTAAACAAGAAAAAAAGGGGAAATGCAAGGTCATTCCTACCTCAGCTTTAAACATTAAAGCTGTAGTGGTGAAACACTGACTTGAGAGTAAGGCTTAGTGAGCTGAATGGGATTTGCTCCCAGGTAAGACCTTTAGAAGCTTCTCTCTCCGTCCTGTGAGACATGTAAACAACACAGATTATTATAGGGACAGGGCCTTCCTGGTGGTGGCATTAGAGGTATGATACGGGCACCACGGAGATATACCATATTTTCCCGTGTATAAGACAACCCCCCACTTTTCTAATCCAAAATTAAGAAATCTAAGTGGGGCTTAGCAAGTGTAGGGGGAAAGGGATAAAAGCGCTGCAGAATTGCTTTGATCCCTGCTTTCCCCTCCACTTGTTTTTGTTCTCTCCTCAGCTTACTTCCGTGTATAAGACAACCCTCAATTTTTAGCCTAAAGATTTTAGACAAAAGTATAGTCTTATATACGGAAAAATAAGGTATCTCCATCTGGATCAGTGCTCAGTGTTTAACATTCTCCTGTTCTACTAGTTTTTATGTAACTCTGCAATGTCTTTTGGGCTGTTGCTTTCAGTTATGCTGGATTTACTGAACCCTGGAGAGTGTTTTTACAATGGCTTCTCTGTGCACTGCTTTGCAAGACTGATGTCGGGGGTCGGTGGCATGAGTGGGTATCTGCCCAAGTCAGCATCCATTGCCCTGAACCCGGCAGCCTCTCGTAGGATACTAACAATTTCTCCAAGGCACACTGGAGATCTCAAAAGGGCTAGAAATGATGCAAAGGTCAATCTTCTTAAAGCTTAAAAATAACTAGTTACTAATAATGTGGGTGTAAGTAATTACTTTTTAGGTTACAAGTAAAATTTTAAAAAATAGATCCAAAGTTATACAAGAATAAACACCACACTGTATGACAAAGTTATTTTGGGGGGTGTTATATGTAACATTTTCTTTTTTAAAGGGTATTTTAAGGCATGTTACCAGGAATTTTTCAGGTTTTATACCACTCTTTTATTAAGTGGTAAGCAAGGTATATTTAGGTTTGCCTGTTTTATTTTTGGAACTATTTGGAAGGTACAGTTTCAGAATAGAGAATAGTTCCCAGTATTTTTCTCACCCACCGGCAATGACAACACAGCACAATGATAATGCATTATGCAGTAAAGACTACTTGTACGGTCAAAGCAAGGATAATGATAACAGCAACTTGCATAGCTGTTCATTTTAAAACACAGCACAATGAGTTTTTTAAAAAAACTCCACCAGGTAGTTCTTCCATATTCTACACTAATTTGTGGGACTAGAATGCGAGATATCAGCATGGATTGGGTCAAGAATGAATGAATGTTGGCTGTGTGAAATGAAGCCTTATCTATAAAACAATGAACATCCTTTTGAATCAGCTGTAACATTCTCCTGTCTCAGCAGAAGAATGAAGTGGCCATTAAAGCAGAATCCCCCAACTCAGCCCTGTTCAGATGTATTGAGACTCCAATTCCCATTGTATTGACCCAGTATTATTGGACGGAAGGATAATCACCTGGGGAAGGCTTTCGCACTAATGGGGTGGTAGACAAATTTAATAAATAAATAAAGAATCTGGATTTCTCATTCTTTTTGGGCTACCACTCCAGAATTGCTCACCCAGCTGGCTGGAGATCTGGGGAACTGTAGTCCAAAATTGGAGCCCTGGGAATTCCCTAGTACCGAGAGAAGGGTGTCTCTCTTATTTTGTTCATTTACAAAGAACAAGAAAAGCCCTCCAAATGGACTGCCCTCTTAAGCAATGCAGATTTGTGCAAAAAACTTGAAACTTAAACACCATCTAGATTATAAAGCCACGGGGGGGGGGGAGGGAAGAATGGACAGAATAGTATCTTAGTACGAAGAACATGTGGCATTCCACACACACACACACACACACACAGAGAGAGAGAGAGAGAGAGAGAGAGAGAGAGAGCATAGGCAAAGTAAACTATCATTGCATTTACAACTTCTCATTCCACTAGCAGTAGGTAATGTGACCCTAAAGAGGAATTGCATCACCATCCTCCAGTTATTGCTTGAAGGCCAGGCAGTTCAAACAGCCACCAAGTACAAACCATTGTCTCCTAGATGATATGTGCTGGGGGAAGGATCAAATTGAAATTAAGCACAACCGGCTCACCTTTTGTTGAAGGAAACCAAGAAACCTTACCCTCTTTATCTGAGAAAGGACTTTTGTACCACAGAGGAGGAATATAAACTCTTCAGTTGCCATTTAGGTAGCCGGAGATTTACTATGCAGAATGAAAACTGCAAGTAAAGCACGGTGTTTCTCACCCATTATTTTCTTTCTGAGTCTCTCTGATCAAAGCCCTGTATCCTTCTAGTGTAGAGAGCAATACTCCTATGCTGCCATACTACAAACTGGGAAAAGGAAAGGAACCAGGGGGAAGAACAGACAAGATGCTACATGTCCTTTCTATCCAAGTCATTTCTAAGCTAGAGACCTCAAGGTTGCAATAATCACTCCCTGCTAAAATGACACGGAATTTAACAAGCCATTCTATATTCCAAATACTGTTTTTTAATGCTTGCATTTCTTTGTCTGACACACAGACATTTTGCAATTCTTTTCTATTGGCTGTACTGCTTGGGCCTGGTCAGATTTCCAATCTAGCAATATCTGAAAGGCCAAAGGTACTCTTTGCACTGCCCTCAACATGAGCCAGGAATTTATGAGCAAATGTGGCCAGTTAATGAGAGTAAATTTCTTAAATGACAACATGAGTAGCAGCTGGGAAGTGGTATTTTGTTAATTTTGTCCTTCATCCTATTTCCAACTCTATTGAGCTCTTGATGAAAATCAAGATAGCTATTTGCACGGATCCAGATTGATTTTTCAGAGATATTTTTCTAGCAGGGACCATATGCCTTTCAAAACAGGAAGGGCTTTCAACAGGTAAAGCTTCTCCCCTTTTAGCGGCAAATATCTGTATTTCTGTCTGCATGCAACTGTTAAGGATTTTAAGTATTGTTCTAGAAAAGAGAACAACAGTCCTTCCTGAAATGACAGTGTTGTAGTTTTGGCTTGCTTATAATATAATAAGAGACCATGGTTTTACCTTCTCAAAAGACACATCCCTGCTAATGTGACACTCATCGTGCCTACATAAATAGTTTAAAAGTGGAAGCTTTCAATCTTACGTTTGGTGACATCTGAAGTTAATTTTCCTAAAATACAAAATGCCACACTGCGGTTCCGGATCTTGATCTGTTCTCAATTAGAGCTGGTTTGAAGTCTCCTCCTCATGAGCAAGGAGGTGGAAAAATGAGGAGTGTACCAATAGCCTCCCATTTTCATGACATCTTTTCTCACTAAATCCGAGCCATGTTCTGGAGTCAGAAACACTCTCTCACTTGGCTCAAGGAGCTTAGCTTTTCAATAGCCACACCAAAAAGGAAACTTTAAATCTTGTAAAAGGGAAAAAAAACCCTCACTCCTATAGGTCACTTCTGTTCCAGTTGATTCTCATTATTGGCACAACCCTTTCCAATTTTCCCATACCTCTAAGGCCTACTACAGAGTTCCTCTTCAACCCCAGCTCCTTCTGTACCCACAGAGGCCAACTACTTGTGAAAAGAGGGGAGATGCTAACAAAATTCATCTCTACATTAAGATTTCTGATAGAGAAACCAACATGTTTCCCACAAGCATGTTTACAGTTGAAGGATTATTGTGGAGAAGTGGAACATAGATAATCTTAGAAGCCTGTAAAAATATGGGTTACACTCATTTATTTACTCAAGACATCTAAATTTGCCCTCTCTTTAATATTAATATTACAATTCAAAGGTTCACTGTTTTACCTTTATGTCTAGCGACCAAACAGGAGCTGTAGCTGCCATAGCATTTCCTGCTAGTATTCCCCCCATTTTTTATATACTCCATCTCTTTCTTGCCTCAAATACTATATATAGGGAGAGGGGAGACTCAGGTGAGGCATACAAGCTGCAGCTGCTGAGCATCATCTGGCTTGGGAGGGAAGACTTTAAAGATGTAGACCAGTGGTTCCCAACCTTTGTTACTCGGATGTTTTTTAACTGCAACTCCCAGAAACCCCAGCCAGCACAGTTGGTGGTGAAGGCTTCTGGGAGTTGCAGTCCAAAACTCCTGAGTAACCCAAGGTTGGGAACCAGGGATGTAGACTTGAGTGTATTAACATGAAATGCACATTATTCCCCAACCGAGGAACTAAAGCGTGGATGCCACTGCTACAAAGCCTCTCTGAGGCCTATAAATCACGGCTGCTCAGTCTTGCTAGCAATCTCACGCAACCATGCTCCAGAAAACACAAAGAGTTATTGAGCCAATGAAAAATGTGATAAGTACAGTATACAGAAATGGAGAGGTCATTCATTTTGCAGTCAGCTCTTGAGTTCCCTACAGCTAAACCACCTCTAAAACTTTTGCTTTTTTTCTCTCTGGTGAAACATCTTGGACGTAAAGACGGCTGTTTGATGAGCCAGCAAAACAGAGGACTTTGTTGCCCTGCCTTTGTGGTTTTTCTCAAACCACCTCCTTGCATACTTTCCGGTTTCTGAAAAGTACATTTGGGGGTCAAAAGGAACACTGCTAACAAGAGCATTCATATTTAATGTTGCAACCTTTTTTCTTTTCTTTCTGTACCTTTGGCTGCAAAGAAACTGGGTAGGTGAAAGCTCTTCCCACCACTTATCTCCACAGTATGAACGTCTTTATTTCCTTAATTGTTCCTTTGATCTCACCTTTTGCTAATCCCCAGTGTTCCTTTTATGGTATACATTGTAAAGGCAACAAGCTGTTTAAAATGTTGCATAGCACTAGGGAAAAGGAACAGTTCCACAAGTTCTCTATAACGTACACACACATACTACAGAAACATAGTTTCTATTTCAAATCAATTTTTATCTTTTATTTTGGTCCATGCAGAGGTGATCTAGCGCTAAACTAGTACTAATAAGGTGATCTAGCGCTAAATTTGGTAGATTTTTTTAAATAAAAAAATACATTGGGGTGATTAGAGAGAAAGATCACAGGTGTGGGTCCTCTTACTGTGTCCAAAACATTACAACCAGCTTAGTATCCAGCTTGGAGAACTGCTGGATCGCTCACAGATTTAGGTAGGTCCAGAGTTCAATTCCCCACTGTGCCTCTTGACAGGGGCTGGACTTGATCCAAAGTGTCCCTTCCAGCTCTGCAGTTCTAAGATGATAATGATGATGATTCACTTGAATACGACTAATAATCATGCCCCTCTTCCTTTTGGAGAATGAACCAATTTATTGCATGGGGGAAAGTCTGTTCAAGTCAGTCCAACTTGAAAAAAAGCAGAAGCCCCCAAAAAACATTCTGCGTTGGGAGCAAAAAACAGAGACCTGGATGGATTTGAATCAACTTTGTGTCATGTGATCAGTTTTAAAAAAAGTGAATTCGTTCATTTTACACCTGCAGCAAATCCTGCAGTATTTGATCACGTAGTTGAAGTTTGTGTACTTAATGTATGCGTTATCTTTGTTCTCCCTTGTTTGCAAATCTTTGGCCAAATGCAAAAACTGATTAACCACCTTGCTAGACTATATTTGTATATATCTGGTCCCAGACTGAAGACATCATTTTTATTGCCCATTAAAAAAACAACAACCTGACATTCAGAAAGACAGCCTCCCCTATCAAGCCAACATAAATTTTGTCCTTGTGTGTAAGCAAAGTTCACTGTGACTAGATGTGATGAATGCACCAGAACTAGCTGAGGTCAAAGTATTCATTGAGTCATCTGTGGCTCCCTGCCAGCCACTCTACAGCTCTCAACTTAGATACCTGCTACATTTACTCTAGTTAGTCACCTTTTACAGAAATTCAGTCATACAGAGAAAACTCTGCAGCACTAGCAGGTGTTTAGTAGAGCTCCGGGCTGTAGTCCAAGAGATTAATGACATTCTTTTAAATTCCTCTATATAGTGGAAGGGCAGCAACCCCCTTTTCCTCTGGCTCTTTTATCTACCTCTCTCCTAAACAACTGGAGAGTTCACTTTGCTTCTGATGTGCCAGTACATACAGACCAGAAGCCTTCCCTCTGGGTTCTCCGCAAGTGTAACAGGTGCCACTGGAGAGGAAGTATTTTAAGTGGCGGCACCCAACTTTCAAATGTTCCCTCTAGTGCGGCTTTCTATCTCCCAATCTGATGAGTTTCTGGTATCAAGCAAAGACCCTTTTTACTCTCTCCAAGTTTGAAGCAGCTCTCTGGATTTGGCTGATGTTTGAAAAGTTTTAACAGCCTGCGTTGGTTCTTGGATGTGGACTGGAAGACCGCCTACAGCACTGAAATCCAAATTCTAGTTCTGGGAATTCTCTGCTGTTCCCCTTGTCCTGGTTGTAGGCATGGGCCTTACAGTTTCAAGCATGCATTCACACCCTTAAAGCTAGAAAGGGTGTTTCATGTTCCAAACCAGATGGAAACAGGGAACTGCAGGATCCTTTGTGGCTGACCAGAAAAGCTTTTCACACATGCATGCTTACCCACTGACCTCCCAGTTCCAAGAAGACAACCAACTCATTTGCAGCTATTTGCCTGTAAATGTCCAATCCTAATTCTACTTATTTTAAACCCTGCCAGTAGAGCTGTGCTGACTTACAGCGCTATGCATGTTGTTGCACAAAAATGTACACAACTGCCTGTAAAAATGGAATCTATACAAGACACAAAATGCATGCATAGCGCAGAGCATACCAGCATCCACAAATGTATGCACAGCACTCTTGCACTAATGCAGCATAAAAGCAGATACAGGCTTGCCATTCCTTTTCAATCTCTCTCTCTCTAGATTTTCTGTTTAATGTGGAGTAGAGGGAGTTGCTTCCTGAGAGCGCTGAGATTCTGTAACGGCGGTGGTTCAGCAGCTGTACTGGCGCCCAGTCACTTCCAATGCAGAACTGTGGCTATAGCCTCCAATGCCCTTTAGAGGTGACAAGACAAGCATGCCTAAGAAACAACTGCCTCTGTTGTGTCTCACTGTGATTACTCAGATTACCCACTTTACTACACAGTCATTGTGTTTAGGGAGCAAGAGCCTTCACTGCAATTTCCACTGGCTATCTCACGATTGTGGTAGTCCCTTTCCTAAGCGAATGTCCACAGCTTCTTCCAAGATGTTTATATTTGCACTGGTATGCTGTTGTCCTGACTGTACTGGGCTACTGTCTCAGAGGTGGACACATTACTCCCTCTCTCTCTCTCTCTGCAAGATTACGGAGCAGAATCTTTCTTACACTGTGCAGCTTTAGAGTGAGGGAGGCCTGAAAGTCATTCACAATATGTATTTGTGTTTATTCAGATACTTTTTGCTTGCTGTAAACTCCTCAGAGGAATGGAATGGAATGGAATGGAATGGAATGGAATGGAATGGAATGGAAGGAAGGAAGGAAGGAAGGAAGGAAGGAAGGAAGGAAGGAAGGAAGGTAGGTAGGTAGGTAGGTAGGTAGGTAGGTAGGTAGGTAGGTAGGTAGGTAGGTAGGTAGGTAGGTAGGTAGGTAGGTAGGTAGGTAGGTCAAATAAAATCAAGTAAAAGAGCATTGCAATTTTAACGTTCTTCCAAGGTAGGCTGGCAGGGTTGCTACCCATCAAAACCAGCTAAATCAGGGCTAAACTGGAACTTTTCTCCTTGATATGCTGTTTTTCTACATTCATTTTCTACATTTTATTCAAGAAAGAAAAATGTAATTCAGTCTGATTGTGCCAGATGGTGAGGCAAAAGATTCCTATTCTTTCCTGCAACATTGCATGATTCCTCTTTTTTAACTTCACTGATAAACGCTGCTGGCATTAATATAAAATATGTACCTTGTTAACGTATATGAAATGGACTAGATAATTTGATTCAAACCACTGTATGTCAGGCGGGACGGGGAGATCTAAACTAGGAACAGTTGATTCACAAATCAAGATCTGATCAGGCTTATCGTCTGAAAAAGTTCTCAAAATGAAACCTTTCAAAATCCTGACTTTCAAGACAAACATATTAGCTCTTGGTGAAATTCTGTTTTTTTTTTTCCAAAATGGATGCTTATATCATATCCCCGAGGACGGAAATTCATTTTTGGAGCAGCTGAGTGATACTGATGCTGCAAACGAGCCAGATGGTGGAGTTCATGGCCAGAATTTTCCATGATTAAATAGATCAGCCTAAGAAAGGAGCCCCAGTCACCAGACGAGCACTACCTGCTCTGCCACTTCCAACTGAATATGACGTCTTGCAATTTACACACTGCACCCATTGAAAATAAAGGTGCCAATAATTAATGACTGTGACAGCTGAGATGGCAGCCTTGGTTTCTCAGTGTTCATGGCTAAACTTCAGTATACTCCTGGAAGCATCAATCTGTGACTAACAGTGCAATGCTAAGCGTGCTTACTCAGAAGCAATATCTATTGGCCTAGATCCTCTTGTGTAGGTAGATAAATGGCATAACTTTTGGAGGTGGATTGCCCCAAGAAATCACTGCAGACATTATGAGTTGCATGCTGAGTCAGACAACTCAGCGTGCAACTGATAACACCCATCGTGATTTCTAAATGTATGTTGTTAGTGCTACACTGGCTAGGAAAAAAACAACACATTTCGGCCAACAGGAAATACACATGTCCATGATTACAGTGTAAAGAGTCTGAGCTAGGAACTAATAGGGAGGTGCCGGTTCTAATCAGTTTCTGGTGTGGCTTTATTTATCCTCAGCTGCAGTCCCTACCCAGCTGTGCAGACTTCTGATATCTCCAGTATGGGGATAGTAATACATTTATGCCCCCTTATCTGCGGGATCAATATTTACCCACAGTTTTAAAACATTAATAGAAAAATTCTAGAAACATGTATTTCTAAAGGTGAAGTTTCCAGAACTAGCCACTAGGGGGAAGCAGAGACCATGCCATATAGCACTCACTCAGCTATGTCATTAGCAGAAACTGTCACTAGGGGGAGCCAGAGATGATGCTATGTATAGCATTCACTATAATCCATGTTCTCCAGCATCTGTGGGGGTGGGACCTGGAATCGATCCCTCATGGATACAGGGGTCCTACTAATTATTGAAGGGCTGTTTAAGGACTGAAAGATAATGTACGTTAAGCATTCAAAAACTTTACATCGGCTAAAATAGAGATCTTTGTTTTTCTTCGAAAGAAGCAACATAGTCAATACTTACTCCTTTTGAGGTAGCACATGAAGTGGATGCCGGAGTGAGGGGCTTGGCCATGCTTTGTCCTGGGGTCACGCTGAATCTTTGGCCTGTATCTGGGGGAGGAGAGGATGTGTGAATCCGCGTTTCTAGCCTCTCGGGTTCATGTTTGTATGACTCAAGCGGAAACGTTGGCTGCTTCGTGGCTTGGGTTGGGGTTGACGGAGAAGAGGACAGGCCAGAGGCTGTAAACAAAACAAACAAGAAAGGTTACTAAATCCTGGTGTACAATTGCTATGTCTTGTCAAGCTGCTTTCACTTATAGCACTCCTATGAATTTTAAATATTTTACACTGCGTTGCGTTTATGGCAGCGAGACTTAGGTACAAATAGAACACAAAGGGGGAAGACGTGAAGAAGAGAATCAACAAGCCAAAATAAGTGTAAGGAAAGAGGAACACAGAAGGGGTGACCTTTTGCAGGACACTGCAGTCTCCTGCCCCCTAACCATCCTGTTGCTACCATTCAGAACAGCATGGAAAAGCTTTCTTTTTTTGGGACTACACCTATAAGTGGCCATGCTGGCTATGGGATTCTGGGAGATGTAGTCCAAAACATTAAGCTTTCCAAACTCCTGCTGATCAGGGCTCCAGAATGGTCACCCAGAAAGCTGGAGAGGAGTTGGTTATGGAGGGAATAGGTAGGAAGAATCTTGTGCTTTACTGTGTCAAGGTATTTAAAAGGCATATGAATTTATCATAGTAAATCACAGCAGATCCAGTTGAATCAATGGGCCCTTACTGAGGAGTTGACTCACCAAATCCCCACTGATTCCGTGGACTTACTCTAGTGTGACCTAACTATGCTAAGTAACAGGATGATGGTCTATATTTTCTTACATTTCTACAGATTCATAAAGAGTTTTCAGAGTGCTTGAGGTTTTGGCATAAGTTGCAAATGATGGGGAAAAAACCCATTAAAAGGCCATCTAAACCACTGCATTGGATCTGATTGCTCCAATAGGTCTAGATTATGGCCTGGCAAGTAAATTGAGCAGATCTCTCACAGCAACAGACGGTGCCAAAGCAGTGATAACCAGACTCACAGGAGCCAATATAGACAGTGAGCAACACAATCGAAATACCAATTAAAAAAAGCAAATAAACAAGACCATCAGAAGGAAGCAGAAATCTAATCCAGACTCTTCTAGAACTGTGGGAACTCTATTCATCGCATCACCTTCCTTCCCGTCTCGCTGTCCCTAATTAAACAAGCGACAGGAGAAACAGGAGAAGGAGACATGAACAGTGTTTAGCGAGAGAGCAAATAGATGCATGCAGCAAGAGCCGGGTTCAATTTCCAGCACTTACAAAAAGGTCCAGGAAAGAATCCTGCCGAAAATCATGGACCGATGCTGCCAGTCAGTGCCCGAAATGATGGGCTAGCCAGGTTGAGGGCCCCCCACCCAACCTAGAGCACCTGTCTGTATTCTTAACAGAAAAGAGAGAGAACCCCTTCTGACAAGGATGGCAGGTGACCCGGAGGAGCAAATTGGGCTCCCTCTCAAATCTTTGGGCATCCCTGTTAATGCTGGTCCCTTTCCCCCCCCTGCAGCTCATTATGGCTGGGAGAGGGACCTTTGAACCCTTGACTCATTGTGTGTGTGTGCGCATGGCAAGATGAGTTCCCATCCTCTCATTCTATGAGAGCCTCATCACAAACCACTGTGGTTTTGAAGTGCATGGTTTTCAACTGCCCATCTTCTGCTTACATGCCTGGTCAGTTTTACCCATTAGACACACTGACCCTTGCACTGCACAGAATGTGCAGGGTAAGGCTCGGAGGCCAGCCTGCTTCAGATCTGTGCACAGATCCCCCTGCAGCTGCCATCAGATCACAAGCGTGCTGTAGCCTTTCTCAGCAC
Source organism: Pogona vitticeps (assembly GCF_051106095.1). Classification (NCBI taxonomy): domain Eukaryota; kingdom Metazoa; phylum Chordata; class Lepidosauria; order Squamata; family Agamidae; genus Pogona; species Pogona vitticeps. Next base: position 7,229,278 of record NC_135788.1, read on the forward strand.
CCGATCACAATCTTGTATCTATAACAGTTTCCTCTGCACCTACACATCTGTACCTTTCAAATGTTTGTTTTCCACCCAGGGTGGATTTGATTTGAATCGAATGGATTCAAATCAGAGTTTAAATCATGATTTAGATGTAAATAAATCAGATTTTTGATGAGTCAGAAGAAAACAATTTCAAAATTTTAAATCATGATTTTTTTAAAAGGAAGTCATTATTTTTATCCATCCTGCTTCGCACTTTTGTGTCAATCTTTCAACCACACAACCATCCCATGGAAAATGATGCGAAATGGCTCGCTTTCCTTTCTTGTCATACCAAATTCCTTTGAAATCACTGGGGATTTGCAAAACGGCCTACCTATTATGCATGTCCTCCAGAACATGTAATGTTAATGCATGTAATACCACTATGCTATCTGCTTGGCATGTGTGTTGGGTCTTTCTAATGATGGAAAACAGCCCAGCACTGACAGCTTAGTAAGGAGTTGGTTTCAATAGGGGCTCTTGGTGTATTACGGCACTGCCAGAGCAAATTAGGCAAGTAGGTAGGTAGGTATGTTTCTGAACTGCCTTTCAGCCCACAATATTCCATATTATAAAATCTAAATCTGTTTTATAAAATCTAAATCTGTTGATGAGACATTAGAGGTAAAGAACAAAACCCAGGGTGTTAAATAGATGTACTACGTAGTCAATCAAAGGAACTATGTCTAGTCATGATAAAACTATTTATACATTTTATTTCATGACTAGAGATGGAAGGCAATTTCGTTGTGGCTTGTTTTTCACCAAATCCATTAATTGCTTTTTTTACTCAGGAAGGATGGGAAAACCCCTTTGAGATTAAAAGCTTTTTCAGTGTGGAAGGGGGGAAATCAGAACTAACAGACTTATCCTTCCAGATCCAGGACTTTGAATTATTCATTCTTAAAAGTGTTGTTTCAAAGGAATGACTAGTGCAAGTCTTTATATTGGGCAGGTTTATACAAAAGCTTTTCACAAAGCAGTACAATACATCGGCTACCCCAAACTATGAGCAGGTAATAATTATTTTCTTTTCTGAGTCATCACAGGTCACCCAAAGGTTATTTGAAGGTGAAGAATACCACCCACCCGGTCCACAAGCCACCCCTGTAAGTTCCGTGCATTGAAACATTAGCATCTCGGAGAGGAGAGGAGCCACTGGTAGACAGAACGTCTTAGCCTTTGGTTCTCCCTCTTTACGCCGCAGGTTTTTCAGCGTACATGTCTGTGTTCTTGCTCGGAGAACAAAGGAATATGCGCTCCCACCGAGTGATCTCTGCCTACTTTTTAAAATGCAAAAGGCGTCTGGATGCAGCCTCAGCTCATGGGAGGCAGCAAAAGCAGTGGGGAGAGAAGAGAGCGCCGGCTGATTCAGTCTTGCCTTCTGTGCTGCTCGTCATCTTTCTTGTCAGGCTAACATAGGAAATTAATCTCTTTAGGCATACACAACACCGCGTGGTTCCTTGGGCAGTTGCCAAAGCCCTCCTGAAGAAAAGACCGATTACTGCCTGGGTCCGGTTGGACAGGAAATAAATGGACGCTGGCCCCTTTCTGATCCCACTGTCCTCAATGTCTTTAGGAGTTCATCCACCAGAGAGAATCAGGCCTATGCCTGCATTTTCAAACCAGATCTCCTTAGCCTGGCACTATTCAACTGTATCCCATTCCTAAACCCATAGTCCCCAGCTATGATGGCTGAGGGTGATAGTTCTTGCAATCCACCCTATAGGGAAGGCCCCAGGTTAGGAAACGCAGTGGAACTCTCGTTCCTTAGTGCATCTGCACTACCCTGAAGCTGTCTTCTGAACAGATGCTATGTTCAGGACTTCTTGTTGCCTCATGTTGTATTTCCCTCCCCCCCCTTCTGCAATTAAAAGGAAGGACAGGCCATCAACATCACTCAGCATCATGGTAAAGACAGCCTTCCTCTCAAAATTCACCCTGTTAGGAGAAACAAACCAACTCCAAAGACTTGGGTGGGTGGGTGTGCATGGGCGTAAATCATTGCTCTCTGCACTCCTTCCCTGTGGTAGAGTTAAAAATACTCCCTACTCATTTATTTTAATTTCATTTTATTTGTTTCAAATATTTTTACCCCGCCTTTCTCCTTAAAAAGGACCCAAGGCGGCTTGCATCATTGAAAGGCAATGTTTGAAGCAAAAAACAAAAAACCCCAACGAGTATAAAGAGGCACCTTACACCTTGACAAGACACTATTAAAGCCGAAGCCCTAAGGGCCCAAATATTAAAAGGAACAAATTCCACACTGAGAGATGGTAAACACAAGCAGTACTAAAGACCCAGTCAAAGCAGCAATGCAAAAATAATCCGTCTAAAAGTCAGACGCAGGCAGCCGGTCCCTGAGGGAAAGCTTGCCCGAAGAGAAAAGTCTTTGCTTGATTGTGGAAGGACAGCAAAGATGGGGGCAGCCTGGAATTCAGGCATTTCTGCTGTTCCTCACCTATACCCCTGGGAGAAAAAAAAACTGACTCTTGTTCTATTTGGGGCTCCTTATGAGGAGGCCCCGCCAGCCTTTGTTTCTGCTGCCTGAAAGCCTCTGTCCACAGCACACACCCCGCCAGCAGCCGTGTGTGGTTTTGCCCTTCAAAGTGTTTCGTGCATCCTGACCAACATGCGCCACGAGGTGGCTTTCCCAGTCTGGTTCCGGAAGAGTCTGCAGCTGTCGCCTCCCCTCAACACTTCCCCTCAACATGGCTGGAAAAGGCTGGCGGGAAGAGATAAGGGCAGACCCTCCTGTCAGCAGGACTTAATACAGTGCATGCCTACGATTCCCAGAGGCTGCGTGAGCCCACTTTCCTCTTAAAAAAACAAAACAACACTTCCTTGGTATCCTCAAGCGTTCCTCTACAAACCTCTCTCTGTGGTCTTCTCTCCAGCCTTTGGAAAAGCTCCTTTGCTGGCCTACAGCTTCTCAGTCAGTTGTGGGGATACTGAAAGATGCCATGCAAATACTGAAACTGTCTCATAACTCTGCCCTTCTCCTGACCAATCTAAGGGTTTGGGAAGAGTTCTGCCAGTCCTGGCTAAAGGCTCTCTAGCTCAGCATCCTTCTTGTTCCCAGAGGATCATGACTTCAGAGGCCAGCCATGACTAGATGCAGAAGCCATGGGGCCAGTGGTAGTGGCTGAAGAAGCACTAGGTTCAAAGCCCTATCAATCAACCCAAAAACCAGAGATGTACAAGACGCCAGAGCCCACCCTCACAAGACTGCAAGCACCAAGCCAGGGGTTCAGCCTATGTGACTCCAGAAGCCTTGCACTCCACTGAGCTGAAGGATATGGGGCTGCCCAGGTATGGCTCTGCACTCCGTGGCCAGGTGATGGGCCCGGAAAGATACAGTCCATTTCAGGGAGCACCACAGATCTCCCATGACCATCTGGGACAAACAAGACGATAAATGCAACCTGTTGTTAGAAATTAGGTCTTTTGGTGATGCAGTGGTGTCAAAGCTGTGTGTTTGAGCCACCAGACTTGCAAAGGAGGCAAATGTTTCAGATATCGCACTTGGCATTTGCAAATGTCAGGAGATCTGGAGTTTGAATATGTAGATGTGCAGTCCACACACAGACACAGACACACATAAAGTGGGGCTGAGCTGTCAGGGAGAATGGGAGACAATGCTGCTGGCACCAGGTGCCAACATTAATAGTTACAGCTCTGAGAACATTAATGGAAAGGTCTTTCACTGAAATACAGATACCTATACACAACTGCTGGTGCCAGTTACAGGAAATCCACTTGAACCCATTGCTAAATGGTAAATCAACATGTGCATACATTGCAGCGATTTATTGGATCTGCTCTACTTAGAAATTGAGTTTAGGTCAGAGAAAATGATTAAATCAGTGAGAAGATTTCTACCTCGGCTGTTTCCCCCGTGTACATACTTTCCACGGACAGTATAACTCAAGAGAGGAGTTGCAGTCGTCCTATGGGGCGTACTTTCTGCTCTTCTTCCCCAATTGCTGATGGCAGGAACAGGCTGCCATCTTTTTCTCCAGCAGACTAGCTCCCCAAATGAAACCAAGCTATAAGTTGCATCTTGGAAATGCCTGCACCTCTGATACAGTAAACCCAGGACACTCTTCAAGCTTTAACACTTCGTTTTGCACCATCAGTTTCTCAAGAGAGGTATCTTAAAAGTCACCCCTCCCAAGATGAAATGCTGGAGGACTGTTGCTCATCTTCCACTGGAATGATCACACAAGAGTAGATATGGGAAAAGGTAGGTTTGGGATGATAACTGCCGGATAGCTCAGTGCTTTAGGTAGAGGCTGAGGGTTCAGTTCCCCACTGTGCCTCCTTAAGAGGAGGGTCTGGACTCAATGACCCCTAGGATCCCTTCCAGCTCTGCAGTTCTAACAACTAATGTACAACTAATGACAGGCAAAGATCAGATGGCGTTCTGGTTACAACTGGAAGTGTTGTGATTTGGTACAAATAATAGTCTCTGGAGAAAGTTTTTTTTTTTAAGGAATCAGAAAATCTGTATTGCATTGAAGAACGGGACAGCAGGAGGGCACAACACCTTTGGGACAGTTGTGTGTGTGTGTTTGATGTTGCCGAGTTGGAATGGACTTCTAGTGACCCTAGCAGGGCTTTTAAAGTAAATGATATATTTAAGGGATGGTTCTACCAGTTTCACTCCCCTAGTGCATTTCCATGGCCAAGTGGGGATTCAAACCCTTTTCTCCAGAGTCCTAGTCCATCACTCTATCCATTACACCAAACTGGGAATCCCTCTCCCCAGGGGTAATTAGACACTGATAAGTCACTGAGTATACACTTCAGATTGGTATATCTATCCAAGCTGATGGTAACAGAACAAGGAGCGACGCTGCAGCAGATCTTTTAATCGCACTGCGTCTGGCATGCAGCAGACATTGCAGCAGATTAAAGATGCTAAACAGGACTAAGAAGGACTGAACTCTTAAGGTGCTGAAGGACAACATGGGGAGAACATTCTAGTAATCGAGTAGAAAATGGGAAAATAAGACAGAATGTGAGTGGAAACGAGAATCAAGGCAGGGATGGGGAGACAATTAAAGAAGTACTACATTGCATGTCACTGGGGCATCGGGCATCTGGTGGATGTCATCTTGCAGTGCTAAGAAAAGGTAGCACTGCAAGGTGGACTGAAATTAAGGGCAGCTCCATGCTTCAGATAGCACGGACAACCACGGTATGTGAGTAGTAGAAGGGCCCCCCTCTACTACTTGTGTATGTGTGGGAGATACAGACATAGGGATAAGATAACCTGCATCTTCAAACATTTGGGTTCAGAGTATTAGGAACTGCACCGGGATTAGAGTTTTCAAACACAGAGGCAATGCTCTGAAGCCGAGTGGAAGAGGACACACTTTGTGTGACAAAATTCTCAGGTGGCACCTCTAGACCCACCTGAAATCCTGGAGCATCCCCACCAGCCGGTGTGTAGAGAACCCTGACCTTGCTGGACCCGTGGTCTGGCTTAGCACACAGACATGGCAACTCTCCCAGCTGCTTGGGGCTGTTAGTCTGGTTGCAGAGAGAAATCCCTGTTTTGTAACAGATGGCTGTCCGTGAAAGGATCCTGTCTTCTGCACGAAGCGGGCTGTCATCTTCTGAGAGACTCATCTGCCCCTATGGAGACCTCGGGGTTAAATAAACATCCAAAGGGATTTGATGCAACATCATCCTGAATCCCGCCATCTCCTGGGCCCCACAGTTTGAATGGGCAGCGCTTCTGCTTACATTGCAGCAGGCGGAGTGATCCTAACAGCAGGCGTTTTCTTGCGTAAGGACTGTTTTTGTTTGGTTTCATGTGCCCTGTAGGATCTCAAGCCGCCTCTTCTGTTTTCGCCGGCGTAAAACCAACAGCGGAGAATAAAAAGTCCCGACTGCTAATGAAAACCTCAGAATGTGTATGAAAGCAACGAGAGGGACATGACAGCTGGTCACAGGAGGTGGTGAAAGGTAGGAGAGCAAAGAGAAATGAGCCCAGAGCAAAGGGTTAGTTATTATAACAGCTGCCCGAGAGAAACAGGGCACAAGCAGGAATTACCCCCTTGGGGAAAGAGCAGAGAGGAAGTCCCAAAAGTGTAATTCTGAGTAATTCTTTCACTTCTGATCACCTGCCATCGGTTCACAATCCATAGAGTCAACATGGTAGATCTAAACTCCGGTTCTAAGCACTATTAAGTTTTACAGGAAGTAAAAAAAAAAACTTTGAACATTATTTAGTGTGCTTCCCAGCATGGTGAATCGGATAAAGTGACAGACTAAGATTCTGGAGAACAGGGTTCGAATCCCTGCTCAGCCACGGGAAACTCACTGGGGGATTGGAACTGGTAAAACCACTCCTTCAATATCACACTTACCTTAAAAGCCCTGTTAGGGTTGCTGTAAGTCGGTTCAGTCTTGCCAGCACAGAACAAGCCCATTATTTATTATAACTGCGGATATTCAGAGTAGACATGGGCACTTCGTATTTGTATCTAGGGATATGAAATACAAACCACGGTGCCAAATTCCCAGTCCCAGAATCGGCTGGCCAACTCAACAGGCTCTGCATGGTGCTGGGGTCCTCCTTTGGCAGCAGCACGAAAATCCCGGCAGGAGTCCGTCCAGCGCTGTCCCGCCTCCCTGTGCAGCCAACCACCTTGGCAAGGAGGCGGGATGGGAAGTCTCCCTGCTGGGTGGTCAGTTGCATGGGGAGGCAGGGAAGAGCCAGCCTGGTTCCTGCTAGGATTGGTGTGTTGCTGCCAAAGGAGGACACCAGAGTCCGGTGATGAGTGGGCCGGACAGTTCTTGGGGTGACAACTGTGCTATGGTTCGTATTTCAGAGCTTGAAAAAGCTACCTTTTTTACTACAACTCCCAGAATGAGGCAACAGCTGTTGGAAATGTATGGCTGTAGACATAAAGCAGATCACGTGCACCTTGTGTTGGCAGGAAATCCACAGAGATCCAGTAAACCTTCTTCCTTCACTTCATATTCATGGTAAATGCAGACTAACCAGCTTGATCCCTGCAGTGTCCTAAGAGCACAGGATCAGCGCTCGTTGATTTATTTTTTAACAGCAGCCCTAGATAAATGAATTGCAGAAAGTCTCAGGCTGAATGAGAAGTCAAGGAAAAATGGAACGCTCAAAGCCACATTCCACACCTCCCTTGAAATCATAGCAAGACCAGCAGGCACTGCTATTGAAATTCTCCCTCAGCTCTTTCTCTCTCACACACATAGTTTGAAAAGAAGCACCACAATATCTACAAACAAGACACACCTACGCCCATCCCCTCCACCATGACCTGATATGTTCAAGGCTTCTCGTGGCACCTTTGTTGTCGTTCTATTTCCGACATGTACAGCCTGCCCATAGTAACTGTAACTATAGAATCACAGCTGGATAAATCAACAGTTGCTGGGGATCCAATATCAGGACTGTGGTGTGACTGACGTGTGTGTCAGCAGTGTTGGGAAGTGAGGGATGAGCACATGCCTGCTGGCCATGTGATCTGGATCCATGTGCCAAGGGGACAGGCAGCATCCAACCAAGGAAAATCTACTATCATTGTTCCTACCTTCCTCTTTGCTTCCTTCTAAGGAACTGTCTGATTTGCACTTTCCAGCCAAAGTTCATTTGATTAGAGGACTATTAAAAGAACTATCAATCTAGGCATTTTCAAAGCAGGGAGATGCTTGGGCTTGAATGGGACCAGATGCTGGATGAGTAGGGGGAGCTGCTGGTTTATATGCTTTCTAAGACAGATGGTTGGCCAGGGTCCTATAACTATGTTCGGTTTCTACAGTACAGTGTGTGTAAATTCAGACAAAAGGCATACACACCTAAATGCCAGTTGCTTAGCATTAGTGTTACTAGGGTCACATTAGACTAAAATAAAATAAAAATGGTGAGAGAAAATTCAAAAAGCTTTTTAGGAAGGTAGTTAGATACAACGTAACACACATTTGGCCAAAATCTTGTTGCTTAGCATGTTAATCCACACAAGAGTAGGCCCATTTGAACCAACAGGGATTTAGTGAGCCGAACCATCCATTTGAATCTCATTGATTCAAATGGGTCTACTTTGGGTCCCCCCAGATGATCTTGGACTACAGCTCCCAAAAATCCTGCCCAGCACGGCTAGTGGTGAAGGCTTCTGGGAGTTGTATTCTAAGAACATCCAGGTAGGGTTCCACTGGTCTATAACTGTGATTTACTATGCTAAAGTCAGTTGCAACCGAAGTATTGAACCAGTGGAAGCTATAGAAGAGTTAACTCACCAAATCCCCATTTATTCAATGGGCTTTCTCTAGTGCAATTTATTATGTTAAGCAACACGATCTGGGCATGAACTTCCATTTCAATCACACAGAAAATGTGGTTAAAGCTATAATCACCTATGTCTATTTGACAAAGAATGTGACAGACAGAATAAGAGATGAACTGGAATATTATGTACACTGCAGAACTGGAATATTCTTGCCACAGAGTCAGATATACTGAGCATTGCTTTATGGCACATTATGTACCAGACTGGTTAGAATCTGGCATTTGGATAAGGCAATCAAAAACCTTAATCACCATGTAGATACTGAGCTGGCTGCAGAATTCATATGCTCTCATGTTTAACTCAGACATGAAAAGTCATGCTTATGACAGAAGCTATCTAACAGTTACCCTTTTCAATTTGCATCGCTTCCTTCCTTTCTCCTGCAAAGCAAAATGATATATATGGCTTCTCCTCTACCCCACCATTTCACAACAATCCTATGAGGTAGGAGAGATGGAATAACAGTGCCTAGCTTCATTTTCCAATCAGGCAGCTTGGGACTGGTAGTTTCTTTTTACCACAGCAGCTTCTACTGTTTGCGTCTTCTTGAAATCCTAAAGGTAAGCTTTGGGTTCGGGGAAGAGAAAAGCAGCAGTTACAAAAATACTTTAAGCCCATGGTTTCCATCCTTGGGTCCCCAGATGTTTTTGGACTAAAACTCCCAGAAACCTTCACCGCTAGCTGTGCTGGCCAGGATTTCTGGGAGTTGTAGTTCAAGAACATCTGGGGCCCCAAGGTTGGGAACGACTGCTTTAAGCAGATGGAACTTTAAGCCCCCTGCAGTCTCTCTCATCACAAGAAAACAGGCCCTGCATCAGAAATATTGGCTGCTCTGAACAGAGTGGGTTACCTGCATCAGAAGATCTAGGAATAAGGAACCATGCATAAATAATACATGGGGAAAAGACCAAATCTTGACGAACAGAATACACTGATCCAGGGAAAAGAGATGCAAGCCAATGTGTTGTTGCTTTGGTACACCTGCTACAAAGCACAATTTCTAAAGCATAGCTTTCTGGCACACAACAACATCTAGGTTTGTAGTGCCTCCGTTCTGGAGGAATCAACTTTCTGCCAGTGCTCATGTCATCCTTGCTCCTTTCATGTGATCCTTGCTCCCACTTTCAGTATCTGGCTTGATGTCGCCTAATCTGAATTCTTCTGGTCCTCCGCATAGAACCGGGCAGTGTAAACCTTTTGCTTCTCCCAACATGACTTTATCTGGATGTCCTCAGAGCAGAGCAGCATGACTGGGAGGGAGGTGGTGTCCAAGCGCCCACGTCAATGGGGCCCTGAGTGCATGGCGGGCTGCCAAACCATGTGACCTGGCAGGCCGCTACACGAGAATGAATATTATGCCACTGAATGGCAAGAGATGCCTGGATGAAGACCAAACCTGGGTCAAGTCCTTATGCCTTTGGTTTGCAGAGGCTCTCCTCTTGGGCTGCAAGGCACAGAAACAAGGCACCATCAAGAAACAAAAATCCCTTCCCGTTCTACAAACAGACTGGAAGGTACTGAAAGCATGGAAAAGGCAGAGCTGGGCAAGGGGAAATACTTTTTTGGGAGTATAGCTCCCAAAATATCCGAGCCTGGGCTTGGGGATTCTGGGCATTGTGGTACAAAGCAGTAATGTCTCCAAGCTCTGGAGGCCATCTAGTGGTTATGGAGTCCAAACTAAAGCAAGATAATCTTACTCCTGCATCCTCAGTGTGCTCTACCTAATGCTACCCTAAAAACAGATTATGGAAATAAATATGATTTTCTACATTACTATAAAAAGCTGATAAAATGGGGGTGGGGGGTTGAGAAGAACAGAAATGGATTTTTAAGCAGAAGGACCTAATGACACGTATGTTCAGAGGCAGTCTGTTCCTTAACTAAAAAGGACCAAACCCAGCAGCCTGGTATCTTGCCCATCCTTTCTCTAGGAACTTCATGAACATGTATATCATGAACTCAGGTCAACAAAGGACTTGGAAACATTACCATTTGGACTACATCTCTCAGAACTCCACTCTACCAGCACAGCTGGTTGGAAAGACTGCTACAAACTGTAATCCCACAAGTTAATTTTTCCATGCTCTGCTAAAGCAATGCGGTTGAAAGCCACATGTCTTTAGTATTGCCTGCTACACTGCAAGATCCCATTCCAGAGATTCCTGTAATATAAAGAACATGTTCAGAAATACACACACACGGAGGTGGGAAACACTCTGAATTCCAAGCCGCCTGTTTCCAAGCTTTGGGTATAGAGAGTCGGCTGCTAGCTGTTCACAGGGCTTAAAGCAAAAGCACACATTCTGACAAATACTGAATTTTGAAGAGCCAGTAAGCCTGAAGACCTGGGATTTTTCTCGCCAGGAAATAAGCCTGCTGGGTGGTTTATGTTGTGAACCGCCCAGAGTGGTCTTGCAGCCAGATGAGTGGTATAAAAGTTGAATAAATAAATAAATCACGGAATCATAGAATCCTGAAGTTGGAAGGGGCACAATAAGGCCATCGAATCCAACCCCCTAGTCAATGCAAGAGTACAAATAAAATAAAATAAATAAAATAAGCAAGCTGTCTGGTCCTAGAAATGGTTCCCCATAACTGTGGTTTACGACATCCCCAGCATCACCCTCTTCATTCTGGTTTGTTAGAGGAGTGGAGAAGAAGGTTTCTGTAGGGCTGTGCTATCTGGCATCCTGGTCCAATAGAGAGATGCTAAGGAGCCATAAAGAAAGCTGACCGCCAAAGAATTGATGCTTTTGAATTATGGTGTTGGAGGAGGCTCTTGAGAGTCCCCTGGACTGCAAGGAGAACAAACTTATCCATCCTAAAGGAAATCAACCCTGAGTGCTCACTGGAAGGACAGATCCTGAAGTTGAGGCTCTAATACTTTGGCCATCTCATAAGAAGAGAAGACTCCTTGGAAAAAACCCTGATGTTGGGAGAGTGTGAAGGCAAGAGGAGAAAGGGACAACAGAGGACGAGATGGTTGGACAGGGTCATCGAAGCGACCAAGATGAATTTGACCCAACTCTGGGAGGCAGTGGAAGACAGGAGGGCCTGGCGTGCTCTGGTCCATGGGGTCACGAAGAGTCGGACACGGTGTCTCTGGTTCCACCTACCATTTTGTTTGCCCACAGCCAAGATGCAACTTGGTTTAAAAGGTCCACTGTCACTCCGTTTGGTATCTATCCCTGAAGCAGGCTCTTCAAAACATGAATCCTGGGATGGGGTAGAAGGGAAGGGAATAAAAACCCAACACATGGGCTGGGGGGGGACCTCTTACCAAGATTGTCAGCCCCTGGCTCTTCAAGTGTGATCTGTGGCATTAATCATCTTTTTTTTTCTGGACAGTATCTGTGGCCTGGCTCTCTCATGCCTTCCTCACCCGATCCGGCCCAGCCATTCCACAAGGCTTGGCATTCCAAACAGAGTTTGGTGATGTTGTCACACGGCTTGGCTCTCACCCCTGGCAATTAGGAGATTAGCAGCTCAATCTCTCCCGTGTTCCTGCACGGATCCAGAAGGTGCTCCCCTCACAGAAAGTACAAAGCGTTTTTGCTGAGCTTCCCCGGAGAGAAGCTTTGCCTCCAGGCCCTCAGAGACATCCCAAGCTATCGGGGCTTTGCCAAAACCCAACAGGAACGGCAGGACCACTGAAATAAGTCCGTCGCTTTGATATGGGGAGATCTGTTTCCTCTAGCTTAACGTTAACAAGATGTGCAAGTGGGGATTCATGCATTACGTTGCCACACATACTACCTAAGGTATTTTAAGGATATATGCAGAAGTGTGAGCACAAAAAAAATGTGTGTTCTCTAAAACTTTACCAGTAAATGGCAGATTCACAGAATCATGGATTTGGAAGGAGCCATCGAGTCCAATCCCTGGCTCAGTGCTCAAGTACAAATCAAAGGATATCTGCCAGGTAGCTATCTAAATCTCTCTTGAATGCCTCCAGTGTTGGAGTCCTCACCACCTCTCAAGGAAAATGGTTCCACTGCCGTACTGCTCTCACAGTTAGGACGTTTCTCCTCATATTCAACCAAAATCTGGCCTCCTGTAACTTGAGCCCATTGCTGGGTGTCCTGCACTCAGGGATGATCTAGAACAGATCCTGTCCCTCCTCTGTATGACAGCCTTTAAATATTCGAAAAATTCTATCACATTTCCTCTCAGTCTTCTTTTCTCAAGGCTAAACATGCCCAGTTCTTTCAGTCTTTCCTCCTTATAGGGCTTGGTTTCCAGCCCTCTGATCCTCCTTGTTGCCCTTTTCTGAACTCATTCCAGTTTGTCTGCATCCTTCTTATAGTGCAGTGTCCAGAACTGGACACAGGATAAGACCTAAACAATGCCAAACAGAAGTGAACTAGCATCTTGCGGGATTTGGAGACTATATGTCTATAAATGCAGCCTAAAGTAACATTTGCCGTTTTTGTAGCCACATAACACTGTTGTGGCTACAACAACAACAACAACAACAGCAACAGCAGCAGCAGCAGCAGCAGCAGCAACAACAACAGGACCTCCTTGGGCAGAGGGGAGAAGCTGTGCTAATCTGTTGCAGTAAAGCCAATAATGATTTTTTTTTTTTGCACATCTTGAAGACTAACGAGGTTTACCCACTTCACTAGATGCATCAAGCCCTCCTCATCTCATGCCTAGTGGTCATAGCAGGATATATGCATATTTATTAGAATGTGCCCTTCTGTAACCACAACTGATGGCTTTACCCATGGTCCTTTACATCATTCTGCAAAATGATTCCCTTCTACTGCTATAGGGCCATACTGTATAGGATGCCTTCCTGCTTAGAGGTTAGCATGTCAGACCAGCCAAAACAAAACCCCAAACCCCCACATAGGCAGTAGGTGTCCAGTAGGATCAATGGCAATTCCATAGTTGGGTGCAAGCTTTTGAGTCCTCTAGATTCATGACTGAAACACCTTCTCAGTTTCTTTAGACATTCATGCATCTCTTTCTCCACACTAAATTTCTTACCACCTATGAAGAGTTTTAGAGTATAGAACTCTTCATAGGAGGTAAGAAATTTAGTTCAGAGTAGAACTCTTCATAGGGGGTAAGAAATTTAGTGTGGAGAAAGAGATGCATGAATGTCTAAAAAATTGGGAAGGTGTTTCAGTCATGGCTACCCAACTTTTATCAGACACCCTGGACTGTCTTTTGATGCAGCAGTTGGATTCACCTTTCACCGATACCTAGATCAGAGGTCGAATGCTACCAATCAGGACCTTGGGCTGCCTTGACTTAAATCTCAGAACTAAGGCATGATCATGTGTCCCCTTCCCCCACCTCCCCGGCCAATGGCCCATTCACCAGTCGGAGCATGCTCCCCTCCTCCCCCTTTTTCATTGCTCAACCAGTCCCTGGCATTGGGCACAGGTTTGCCTGTCCTGCCTTCTGGTCTGAGTGGGCAATCAGCCAAGAACAGCCAAAGAGGAGGAAGAGAGGCACATACACCAGCTGGCGAGTGGGGGATTGAGCCGGGAAGACGGGGGAGGTGCAACGCCTGTGGTGCCACGCATATGAACCAGCACAAACCTCTGAAATGAGGTTCATGCCCATCTCTACTCAGACTCTATCTAGCCTTGGTGTTGCCTGATTTTAGAGATGGACACAAATTGCAGTTTGGCCAGGTTTGGCATCATGCCTGCACAGGTGTTATGCGGCCACTGTGCACTCCCCTTTCCTGCCTCCTCTGCATGCTCACCCATTCCATGAGTGATGCACATTTCCCTCCCTGCCTCCCCAGCTTCCTGCTCATGGATCGCAGGGTACACTTCCCTCCTCCACCTTCTACAGCAGCTGCCCTCTCAGACAAGGAGGCAGGGCAGGGAAGCCCTGCAGCATGGTCTTTGGGCACCTGTTGGAGGAGGCAGAGGAGAGAAGAACTCACTGTGATCTGTGAGTGGGCAGTCACACTGGGGAGGCACGAAGGGTAGTGTACATTGCCCAGCAAATTGACAAGCGTGCAGATGAAGTGGGAAAGGAGAGTGTGTGGTGCCCACATAACACATGGTGCAGGTGCGGCACCACACATGGCTGAACTGCTGAACTGCACTTTGTGTCCATCTCTATCTGATATCCAAATTTGGATCAAATTCTGAGGCCCGTTGAAGAGTACTAGCAGGTGTACCAGCTACACTGACACATAATCAAGGCTGGCCATCTTTTACTGCTGGACGCCATAATAAATTGAGCCATTTTCTGACCATAATCATAATGCTTTTCAAGAGTGTATACATATATGTCAGGAGTTATGAGAAATTATTGGTGGGGCTTGTAAGAGTTACACCATCAATGGTAAGGAAGCCATGCTGGATGCACCGTCAGAGACAGGAAAATCTCTTTTTCTGTAAGTTGTAGAATATCCAGCAAGCATGACTACTGGCTTGAATATTCTCAGAACTGCAGTACAAAAAAAGAAACTTCTCCAATCGTCAGGTACAGCTGAATACTGCTAGGATAATATCCTCTTTTGGAATTTTCAGCAGTTACATCTGCTTTGATAAATGCCTGAAGGTAGCAAGAAATGCTTGCTAGGGTGTCATTCAATGCTCTTTCAATGCACTGTATTTTCTTAGGAAGCTCTGACTTGCTCCTACATCTTCCAGTAACATCAAGCAGTACTGAATGAACTTTGGTCTGATGAAAATAACAGACTGAATCATACAGTTGATCCTTCTACAGCAGCACTGCAGATGGTGGTACATGCAGAAAAAGCTTTAGGGAGCCATATTTTCCAAAGTTTAGGAAAACATCCAAAATTAATAACAGTGAGGCAATACCTTTATTAGTACCAGCGAACATGTCAAAAACAAGGGAGGATGTTACTAAGACTTCCAGAACTCTTCAGCAGGCAGTTTGTTAAACAAGGAGAGAGGTGGAAAGAACATAATGTCACTGCTTGCCAAAGTCTCTAGCTTATAACCATCAAAGCTTTGGAAGGTAAAGATGTTCAGAGACATAATCACATTAGCCTCTCTAAATGTTGCACAAAGTGTAAGACGTATCCAAATCAATTGAGTTGAAGGCAGTAAAAACCCTCTCCTTCCATTTTTGAGAACATAGCATCTCCTCGTACTTTAGTTCTTATCTTGAGCCCTACCTGGAACATATAAATCCTTTTGGAGCTGGGAAATGAAACATAAGGAAAAGGGTGGTGGTGGTCTTCAATCAGGAAAACTGGAGGAAATTTTTTAAGTGGTACACTAGATTAAAGGGAAAATAAATTCACGGAGTCAGGCTGAGTAGCATTACTCAGTGGCATCAGACCATGAATGGGGACATGAGATGTGGGATTCGCTGTCAGGTTGGACTTAAGTCAAACCAGTGACTCAACTCAGACTTGACTGGTTTTGTTTTTTGTTCTTTTTCAATGACTTGGATTCAACTCGGAACCCACCCACCCCTCTCTTTTTTCTGGGGGAAAAGGCTTGTTTTTAATGGGGACTTGGGATTTGGGGCTCTGGACTTGGTACGAAAAACTCAAACTCGGACTTGGTAGCAAGGACTTGCCAAGGTCTCCCTGGACGCTCCTTCTTTTAGTACTAAAACTGACAGGTTTGGGCTAAACCTGATAGAATTGTTAAATTTTGTACATGACAATAAGTAATTGTCAGGATCAGTACTATAAAGAGAAGCAAAGCTTGAAAGTATACAGCTGAGGTGATTGGGACAGCTGCGAATGTAACCCTAGGATTGGTCATCCATGGGATAAAACTAGCAGACCTAGCATACACAATCTGTGGGTTGTTGTGGATGATGCTGGTTGGTGTATTTGTGGAGAAGAGTCGTCTTGTTCCTGTGCTGGAGAATCCTGGAGGAAGCTGTGTCTACATGCTTGGAATTGAAGAGGAACTCTGGCTACTTGGATGGAATGTATGGTATATGACTACTGAACTTATTTACTGGACGTTGACTCTGATATATGCACTAAACTCTGTGGAAACTATTGTGCATTACTTTGGAACTGAGAACAAAGACTTAGCTGTAAATATACCTGTATATTCTGTAAATAATACAACATTTGCTATCAACACTACTCTGGTGCTTGGCATCTTCATCATCTCAGGGAAGATCTTTTGGTTATCACCCCCTGGTGTATACTACTGCTACTCTGTCAAAAACAATGCAAGTTCCTTCGGTTTCAGGATCTCAGCCTTGGACCATTGACTTCAATATTCTCTCTAAGACTTACACACAAACCCCAACAGAAAAGAAACAACGCCTAGGATGTCCTATTGGAGCATAGGGAAGAAATTCAAAGTCTACAACAGAGCAACACTTTCATTAAGGCAAACTGTGATGTCACAAAACAGTAATTAAGCTTTCTGATTGGGGGCAGCAATTCAAGGTCCCAGGCATTTGTATTGTGTAGCTTGTTTATTTTTATTTTTTCAAAAGCCTCATCAAACATAGCATCAGGCAGGGTATAATAACATAAATAACTGCCCCTGCTTATCTGAGACAAAGCCATTTTGGCTGCATTCAAAAGAGTTCTTTGTATACTGAAAAACACAGACTAGACTATAAAATTAATTAGCATTCTTTGTAAACGCTGCTCTCTGATGAGTAGCCAAAGGTCTTCAAGAGACAATGGGCTCATTATACCTGCTAGTAGATCCTCGAGTAATAAATCCACCCTTGTTAAGTCCTAGTTTACTAAACCCAATTCCCATTTGACCAGTCCTGTCCAAGACAGAGTTCACTCATTAACAAAGTCACACGTCAGAGTTGACTTGACAGCATATATCAACAAAAATATATATATATATATTGATTAAATCCATATATACAGCTACGGTTCACATTTCTGTGTTTCGGTCACACGTTCTGCATAATAATAATCTTAGAACTACAGATCCTAGCAGCTTAAGGAATCATCCTTTACAATGGTCATGAAATTGCTTTAGGAACATTCCAGGCTAAAATCAGCAGCGCCCATGGAATAGGAGGGAAAGCTATGCAGCCTTTACATTATCTCCAACAGCTCCGGGTGATTATCTCATCTCTATTTCCAGTTCACACACTGCCACACAGCAGTTTCTTATTCTGGATGTGATGCTGACATGCAGAGAAACTGATGGTATAGCTGGGCGCAGTCCTCAAGAAGTCTTCACTGAAGCAAAACCTTAAACCCCCCCCCTTCATCCCTATATTTTTAATAGGTTTTGCCCTTTTTTTCCTGTTGGGTTCCTGCACCCATTGAGTTTTACTCTCTGGGTCCTAAACTCTGCCCGTTGTCTCCCTGGATCCAATAAAACGGTCGAGTTGGAAGGACATCTTCTCCACCAGCCTCTTCTCTTTTTCCTTGCTACAAATCTCTCTCTCTCTCTTTTTCTCTCTCCAACTTTTCCTAGAGATGAATGAAGCCTCCCTTGTGTTAAAAAATAATAGTTTAAAAAAAGCAGTCCTCCTGAACAGAACGCCTACCAGATGCTAGCACTTTGTTTAGGCTGATCTGCTGAAAAACGGGAGAGCATGCTTTTAATAGTTGTGTGAAGAAGGACACTTGCGGTGTCTGGATCTGTGATCAAAAGCTCTACCTGCCAACATGCCCTCTTCTAAGTGACTACTCAAGAATAGCAACCCTGTTCTCTTTTTTTATCGCAGGAATTTCTCAAATTTGAAATCCTTGTAGATCTTAGAAGTTGCTCTCTGTCTAACCTTCTATTCTGCTGAATTATTTGACCAGGGTCAAGGCAAAATGGGTTTTGATGGCCAAGGCACAGATCTTTATTACTGTACGTCTGACACTCCCCATCATATGTGATCCCATCCTATAGTAGGACAACCACAGGCTGCGAGCTCCCTGTGTACATTGTAGTATGAAACCAATGGCTTGCAGGTTCATATCCCTATTCTTCTATGCTTGAATATTTGATCTTTCTCCTCTTTCACTTTTGGGGAAATGCAAGAATGGGAAGGATCATTTTTGGCTGGCTGGATGAATGTGAGCACTGCGAATTCCAGCACAGCAAAAATTCATTTCCTGAACCCACAAGCCTTCCCGTTTTCTCTATGCAGCTCCGCAGGGGAAGCAAGGGGAAAATAATGCCATGGATTCCACTATAGTTTTAAAAAATGGAGGATTAATGCAAACAGGGTGTCTTCTGCTTACACACAACAAAGGTGCCCTTTGAATAGGCAAATCTATCACGTTTCTTTACACTCACTTTCTGCCATTGAAATTTTTCCCACCCCATCTCCATATCAATGGCAAAATCCTATTTTAAAAAACGTGCATGAAAAAAATTCCTACGTATTTCTTCTCATAGACACATCTTTGCATCTTTTTTTTTTATTATTATTATTATTAACTATAACAAAAAAAAATCATATACATAAAACATATACGCTTACAACACAATAACAGTGTTCCCCACCACCATATACGGGACCTCTTGCCATATTCTTCTTTTTCTTCTTCTTCTTCTTCTTCTCATTCTTCTTCTTCTATTGTCCTCCTCTCCAGAACTGCATAGATTCTTGATTTGGAGCTCTCCCTTTTCCCCTTATTAACACATATTCCAAAAATTTACCCCATATTACATAAAAATTATTCTTTTTCAACTCTCCTTTCTTCATCTTTAAATTACAAGTTAATTTATCATTTAATGCTATATTCCATATTTCTTTATACCATTCTTTATACCATACTTTGCTTGTTTGTTTAATTTCTCTTCCTTTTTATTTATTTTTTTTTTTAATAAACAAAGAACTTGTGTGTTTGTTTTGGGTTTTTTTTTTCTTTCTTTCTTCCCTTTTTCTAATTATAAGCATGTGTTTTACAAGTATGTGCACACATATATGGGTCAAGGGGGGGGGAAGGAGGAAAAAAAAAGAGAAAGGGGGGGAAGTTTTGGTTATTGTTATTGGTTTGTTTTGTTTTGTTATTGCTCTGGATTGTCCGATTAAGATGGGATTGAACAAATAAAAAAAGGAAGGCATTTGGATATATACATGTGAATAAATATATGATGTGGGGTGAAGGGGAGGTGGAGGTTCGGCTGGGGTCCAGACTGGTGGGAGTGGCGTCTCCCCCCCTCCCAGATCGCGTGTTCAACATTAGTGAGACGCGGGGAAGCTGGAGGGAGGAAAAATGTTTATATGTAGGGAGGAAGGGTAGGGATAGAGAATTAGAAAGAGGTGAATTTAATTTTTTTAGTTGTTTTTGTTTATGTTTTGGGAATTGCACAAAGGGACCAACTAAGAAGCAAAAGATTGAACAGACATGGGGAAAAACATAAGAGTAGCCACTTTAAATGTGAAAGGCCTAGGAGCTGTATTAAAGAGAAGGAAAATAGAATTATTATTAAAAAAAAGTAGAGTTGACATTATCTATCTACAAGAGACACATCAATTAAAGGATGGAGTCAATGAATTGAAATTGCAAAATATACATATATATGAAAAAACCTTTGGGACATCCAAATCTAGAGGGGTAGCAATATTAATATCTAAACATTGTGAATTTATAGTAAAAGAAGTAATAAAAGATAGTAATGGTAGATATTTGATAATCCAAGGGCAAATGGGGGAAGAAGAATACACATTAGTAAATGTGTATGCACCAAATATGAACCAAGGAGAATTTTACAAACATGTTATTAAAGAAATGGAAAAAGTTAGGAAAGGATATGTGATTATGGCAGGAGATTTCAACATGGTCTTAGATAAGTTGAAAGATAAATCTACACATAAAAAAGATGAATTGCATAAAAGGGATACCCCCCTAAGTAAGATAATAAATACTACCGATTTGAAAGATATATGGAGAGAATTGAAGGGAGATGAAAGGAGGTTTACATATTATTCTGCGGTACATAAAAGCTACTCTAGAATAGATTTTATGTTTATATCACAAAATTTAATTTCAAAAGTAGTAGACACAAATATTAATGTGATAAAGATAACAGACCATGCATTGATGGTGATGGAAATAAAAGTGAAGAAAGATTATAGAGAAGCTAGGAGATGGAGGATAGACTCCAATATTCTTCAACATACAGAGGTGATAGACAAAGTCAAGAAAGAATGGTTGGAAATATGGTCATTTAATGAAGCGGGTGGGAATAAAATAGGTGTGTTATGGGACACCATGAAAGCTGTTATGAGAGGAATTGCTATAAGAGAATCTTGTAGATTAAAAAGACTGAGAGAAGGAAATGTAAAAAGGATTGAAGAATCGTTAAAGGATTTAGAAACTAAATATTTTATAGATAGAGACAATAAAAAATTATTAGAGATACAAGCTAAAAGAAAGGAATTGGAAAGCTTAGAACTAGAAAAAGTACAGAGGGATCTGATATACACTAAAAGGAATTTTTTTGAACATAGTAATAAAAATTCAAAACTTTTAGCTAGAATGGTTCATACCAAAAGAACAAAAAACAACATTGGTGTGATTAAAGATAAAACAGGAAAAAATTGCAGTTTAATGAAAGAAAAATTAAAGATTATACAAGATTTTTATCAAAATTTATATAAAAGTAATAGCGCAGCAAAAGAAGATATAGAAACTTATATTAAAGAAAACGTTAAGAGTGAAATATCAGAGAACGATAAAAAAGACTTAGATAAAGAAATAAAAGAGGAAGAGATTATAGAGATAATTAATAAACTAAAATATGGTAAAACCCCAGGTTTTGATGGACTAGGTCCGGAATACTATAAAACCTTTAAATCAATATTGATCCCTAAATTAAAAGTGCTTTATAATGAAATCTTGGAAGGAGAGAGGATACCAGATTCATGGAAACATTCATTGATAACTCTTATCCCAAAACCTAATAAAGATCTAACAGACCCAAGTTCATATAGGCCTATTTCTTTACTAAATCAGGATGCAAAGATATTTACAGCAATACTTGCAAATAGAATTAATAAATTTATTATAAAATATATCAAAGAGGATCAGAATGGTTTCTTGAAAGGTAGGCAAATGGAAAACTTAACAAGGAGGGTTTTGAATATTATACACAATATAGAAAAAAATAAACTGAAGGCAGGCATTTTATCATTAGATATATTTAAAGCATTTGACTGTGTGGAATGGCCAACATTAAAGACTTTGTTAAAGGGTTGGGGTTTTGGAAAAAAGTTTAGGGGGATAATAGATCAATTATATTTAGAGAATACCTCTGTAGCAATAGTTAATGATGGGATGACAGATCAAATAGCTCTTGGCCGAGGTACTAGGCAAGGTTGTCCTCTCTCTCCAGTTCTGTTTTGCCTGGTTATTGAAATGTTAGCAAATGTAATTAGGAACGACGATTTAATTGAAGGTATAGGAGAAAAGAAGACAAAGATTAATTTATTTGCGGATGATTCTTTATTGACAGTGAAAAACCCGTTAGAATGTATAGATAAAATTAAAACACACTTAGAAAAATTTGGAAAAATAACCGGATTAAATATAAACTGGCAAAAATCTGACTTAATGTTGTTTAATTATAGTAGAATAGAACAAGAAAAGTTTACTGAAAAACATGATTTTAAAATATGTAAAACAATTAAATACTTAGGAATAGATTTAGCGAAAAATATTCAAAAGATAAAGGATTATAATTATAACAAACTAAAGGAAGTAATTAATAAGAAACTACAAGAATATGATAAGTTCAAATTATCTTGGTTTGGAAAGATTGCATTGGTAAAAATGAAAATTTTACCAAAAATTAATTTTCTATTCAGAATGTTACCAATGCAGTTAACAGAGGATGAGTTGAAATATTGGCAAGGAATAGTTAACAAATATTGTAATGAAGGGAAGAAATCTAGAATAAATAAAAAGTATTGGTATAAATCAACAAAAAAAGGTGGTATAGGTTTGCCAAATATAAGAAACTATTATTTAGCTAACCAACTGAGGTTTATTGGTGAAATTATATATAATCCGGAAAGGTTAATTTGGTGGGAAATAGAATCATCAGAACTACAAGGAAATATAGAAAAATATTTATTTGTTAAAGGTAAGAAAGATAAAATAAGTCAAGTTAATAATCCCTTTTTAAAGACACTGTTAAATATATGGTATAAGTATAAAAAGAATTTATGTTCATCATACTCTCCATTTAGATTAGTGACAGAAATAGAAGATTTTCCTACCAATATGAAGGTGTATATGGATCTATTTAAAGAAGAAAAAGTGATTAGACTGAAAGATTGGCTGTATAAAATGAGATCGATAGATCAAATGAAACAAGTATTTCAAAACAAGACTATTTCATGGTTGAACTATGCACAACTGGAAAGATGGACTAAGGAATGGGCAAATAAATATAATAAAGGTAGAGAGCACACAAAATTTGAACAATTTTTACTTTCATATGAGGACATTCAGATGACTGACTCAGTAAAAGGTACAGTAAGTAAAATTTATTCACTTTTTAATTTAGAGGAAGAAGAAAGTGAGAAAGAAGGATTGAAAATGGTGTGGGAACAAGATATTGGGAAAAGAATAAATGAAGAAGAATGGAGGAGGATATGGAAAATGAGGATTTTAAGACTGATGTCAGTAAGAATAAAGGAAAATTTTTTTAAACTTAGTTTAAGATGGTATTTAACACCGGTAAAATTAAACAAAATCAACACCAGTCATCCGAATGTCTGTTGGAAATGTGAGAAAGAAGTTGGTACATACTTTCATATGTGGTGGGAATGTGAAAAGGTACAAAGTTTTTGGAGACAAATTTTTAAAGAATTAAGTTGTATCTGTGGAAAAGATATAGAATGTAAGGCTGAGATTGCTTTGTTATCAATATATGAGAATGTGGAATATGACAAAATGATTAAAGAATTGATAACTAATCTAATAACAGCAGCTAGATTGATTATTGCTAGACAGTGGAAATTAAAGACTGAATTACAAATTGAAGAATGGTATAAAGATGCCTACTTTTCTCACCATCCTAACCAGGCTAGATAATGTTCCAGACAGCTGGCCCTACTTTCTTCTTAAACTCTTTGGCCAAAATCCTGTTGTGTTACACAGCCATGTAAGGGCAATTGTGCTAAGCAGTGCTAGATTATTTTGCTGCCCATCTGTTGCCTGAGGGGCGTCCCTTGATTGTACGACGGATCACACAATCCATCGGGCAATGGAGCGTTGGGCAACCAAGAAAACCACTTGGTCGATTGCCTTTACAGGAGTGGGGTGTGTGTGTTCGTTGCACCTGGACTGCCATTTAAACCATGCTGGAATAGTAACCAAATGAATGGGAAGAACACCAACATAATCCAGGTCAATAAGGCCATTTGTCCATCTAGGACATTACTTGTGGTCACTGTCTCTTTGGAATCTCCAGCAGAGAATCTTTTATATCACCTTCTACCTAAGAGCTGCTTTTTCTCAGAAGGTTCAAGGAGAGGAACGTGAGTTCTCCTACACTCCCAAGTTTATAAAAGATACTTCCAGCTATTGTAATGGGAAGAGATTAGACATGCCAAGCACATGCTCTGCCATCAAACTATGTATGCTCTCCTTCAAATGCATATATACCCTGTTTCCCCAAATATAAGACCTAACCTGAAAATAAGCCCTAGTAGGATTTTTCAGGATGCTCGTAATATAAGCCCTACTCCAAAAATAAGCCCCAGTTAAGTGAACCCCTGCCTTCCACCACTGTGCAGCAACCAGAAGATGACATGACTGTATTTGAATAAATGTAGATTGTTGTACATTAAAAAAATAAAACATCCCCTGAAAAAAAGCCCTACTGCATTTTTTGGAGCAAGAATTAATATAAGACCCTGTCTTATTTTCAGGGAAACACGGTAACACAACATGAAACATGGTATACTGTACCATGCATCATTTATATATGTTACTAAATCATTGTGCTCTGAAAGCAAACCAGAAATCCTTTGACAGCACGGAAGCTGAAACCACGAACAACCAACAAACAAGCCACCAGTGAGTGAAGTCTTCCATCTTGGACCTGTAAGTGGAGTAAAGGTCTTCACACTTCCAAGCAACTCTGTGAGACGATAGTGTCCACAACCTAGCTAGGAATCAAAATGCTTACATGTCTATGACCTTTTTCTCAAGCTAGAAAAACCTCTTTGCCCTTTCCGAATCAAACCAAAGTCAAAAAGTGATGCAAAATCTATGCAAACTCCTTTTGCAGGCACACATTATTTGGCTCACACCTTTCTGATTTCATTATTTATGACATGCCACTTGGTATCTATGATACAGTACAACATGGCGCAACATCTGCATTGGTTGGATGTGTAATGTATACAACATAACAGCTTTATAGATTTCACCACCTTTCTGTAGAGAACAAGATTTGTAACATTTTTGCATGTTGAATACATACACAGGGTAATCAGACCGATGGGTTGGAACACCTGGCTGGAGCCAGGAATTTGAATCCCCACTGTGCTTCCCAGGAGAAGATCCAGTTGACATCATGTGGAGCTTCTGTGGGTGATAAGGTTAAGTGTCCAGTCACCTATGGGGCCTTGGGCAAGTTGCAGTATCTCAGGGCACCACCAGAAGCAGGGACTGGCAAAGCACTTTTTAGTAGTTATCTCCTTTAAAAAACCTAGGAATGTCAGCATAAGTTGGAATTGATTTGATGGCATGTAAATATTCTTCATTATTATCCAGTTGCAACAGAGGGCAGAGCTCCTTTGCCTTTAATAATTATATCAAGCTCTTGTTGAACTCGAACTGCTAACATTTCCCCACCACACAAGATGCAAAAGCTTATTTACATCTGGTCATCCTACTATGATGGACACATTTTTCAAGCAGAAGCTAAAAGTCCATGAAATCTCCGTAGCCCTTTAACAAGTAATTCTGCCAGCCCAGCTTGTACTGTTAGATAAAGTCCTTTCATGACCAGGTCATCTGAAACTATTCCAAACTTGAGGAGAGCTGAATGTCAACTGCCTGCTTTTCATACAGTGAATTGCCACAGAATTTAAGCATGGGGTGAGATGGGGGAGCTGGGCCAGATCTTCCAATCACTCCATTCCCAGCCAGGTAACTGAATCGGAGGGTTATGGTTCTTGCCCGGAGCTAATAACCTACACTGGGGCTGAAGATTGCTGTTGTTGTTTGATCCACCCTGCTGCTGCTGTAATGTGCCATCACGTTGCCTCCAACTTATGGCAACCCTATGAATGAGCTATCTCCAGAACGTCCAGACCTGCTCGGCTCTTGCAAATGTCAAGCCTGTGGCTTCCTTTAGGGACTCAGTCCATCTCCTGTTTGGTCTTCCTCTGTTCCTGCTGCCTTCCACCTTTCCCAACATTACTGTCTTTTCCACAGAAAATGTGCCCAAAGCAGGACAGTCTCTGTTTCAAGCGCTTTGCCTCCAGAGATAGTTCAGACTGGATTTGCTCCATGACCCACTAGTTTGTCTTTCTGGCAGTCCAGGGTCTCTGCCAAGCTCTTCTCCTGTACCGTATTTCTAGCTAAAGATTAGGCAGGCATTTTGCCATTCTACAAATACTCCTGACATTCAAACAGCACACATTTGAGCTTCAGAGAAGTGGCAAGGGAAGGAGAAAAGGAGAACCTGTGATCAGTGTAGAAGCAAAGGCTGGGAACTGGAAAAATGTTTGCACATTCAGCTTTGCAGCCCATCAGTGGCAAGCAGGTGCTCAAGAGCCTCCCCTCCCCCACCTCCAGGTCCCAAAGTTATCTACAGGAAGAGATTAATCAGCATGGATTGGCTACTGGTGCACATTTACTGAAACTGCTGTCAACTGAGGAAGTGCATGCACCTCTGTCTTTAACAAGCATGGAAAATGGTCCAAAAGATAAAATACTTGTCCATTTTGAAAATGTTGAGAAGAAAAGTTCTGAAATTATTGCACACAAAAGACTAGCTAACAACACCCTTAGCACAACAATACATCCACAACAAAAAAACACCCTGATCACCATAATCACCCAATCTCCTCAAAAGGACAAAAGCTGATCCCACAGCTATACTCAACTATCCCACAAACTGCACCAGAATACAGACAGAGTTCTGACTCCTGTCCTCTAAAGATGCCGGCCACAGAGACTGGTGAAATGTTAGGAAGAAAAACCTTCAGAACACGGCCAGCCCAAAAAAACTACAACCATCGTTCTGAAATTGACTTGCCTCATAGACAAGAACAAATGGGAGGAATTGGAGTGAAAGGCACATTCATGCACAGCAATGTGGATGGAGTTCTGGCCAAAACTTAAATGTGGCAGCTGGAACATTCTGCACAGGTTCAGTTAAACCCCACAGGTCCGAATCACAAACACTAAGAAGAAAATTTTCGATTTACCAGTCCCTGCAAAAGGCATTTTTATTCTCTTTGCGCATCAGCAAAATAATTTTCCTTTTAATTTTTTTAAAAAATGCAACAATAAATGAATGAGATACAACCAGAAATCCTTGTTTTACATTAAATCAGGGTGGACTTGGTTTAAATCAGAATTTAAATTTTAAAAACTGGGTGTTTTTTTTTTTTGATGATTTGATCATTGATTTTTTGATCCACCCTGAATTAAATCAAATATCAGGTTTTGAAAGCTGTATAATAAAGCAAATGCTCCTCTAATTCAGTGGTTTCCAACTTTGGGTAACCCAGGTGTTCTTGGACTGCAACTCCCAGAAACCCCGGGCAGCACAGCTGGTGGTGAAGGCTTCTGGGAAGCGCAGTCCAAGAACCCCTGCATTACTCAAGGCTGAGAACCACTGCTCGGATTCAATCAGCACCTTTGTAGTTCATGGGGCAATGGACACAGACTGAAGTTCATGTCAACTCACCAGAAAACCTAATGTTTTCCATTGGCTTCGGAGTCCAATCCAGGCATTGCCCACATACTTATTACTATCTTTTACTCTTGTTCTTTCTGCGTAGAGCTCACGGTGATGTACCTCGTTCTCATCCAACTAATGTGATTCTCACAACAACCTTGTTAGGCGGATTAGGCCAAGAGAGCATTCAGACTTGGATCTCCCCAAGTAATTCCTTGACATTCTAAACACTATACTGCATGTTAATACCCATCTTTACAACTACATACAGAGCAAAAAAAGTGTTGTTTGTGCTGAAATGAAAACTCAGAATGCTGAATTCTGCTCTTAGTACCAAATGTTATTGCTTAGCTGACTTCACTGTAATTTTAAGGAACTGTGTATATAGTTTGTTAAAAAAACAGATCTAAATGCTATACCAGGGGGAAAAGGGCAGATACTTGCAAGCCATGTTTTCCCCATCTTTACTGTGCCTCAATTGGTCTGGCCTTCTAAGTGCTGGGAGACCTTCTCATTCCTCCGTCAGGCTTCTGAGATTTCATCATGCATGCTTTGAAGATTATCTCTGCAAGAGTAAGAACTTGGAATTGGCTCTCTGTCAACTTGTGCTCCCGGATTGGTGCCGCAGTCACAGTTGCATGAAGCAGAAGACTCTATACACATTCAGGGCTGCGATAACCGCAGCTGGCGACTGTTAGCAACGCTGAGATGAGCTTGGCCCCATACCCTCGGAAAGCAGCAAAAAGGGAGAAAGCAGCCTGGATACGCCAAGGAAGTGCCACGAGCACAGGCTCCAAAATGGTGTGAATGAGACCTGCTTGGGTCAGCATTAGTGTTTGTAACTAAATTTCTCCAAGATTCTTTATGCTGACAGTTCTTTTTTCCACTTGCTATTGAACTGACTGCGGTCGAATGCTAAGAATACAAAAATCGTGACTACAGAAGAACGACACAACATTAGCCTTGACAATGAAGAAACTGAAATAGTTAAGATTTTGTATACTTCGGTTCCATCGTCAACCCTAATGGAGACTTGAGCCAAAAAAAAAAAAAAAATTAGAAGAAGGCTGAGACTTAGGAAGAGCAGCATCTCTTTCATACCGATTTCTGTACAGCACTTCGAAATTTAGAAGAAGAAATCAGTACAGCAAGATTGTGGTTTAAACTGAGCATAAGTTTCACTACTTCAGCTACGGTGATGCTCTACTCTCTGTCCTCTGCTGTAGTTATCTATAAGAATATTAGCAATGAAGCCATTATATAAAATAGACGCCTTGTTGTTGCAAAACGAAAAAAAGCTTTCAACCAGATCTGCCAGCATCAAAATTCTGACCCATTAAAACAACTCACAGTGTTTTCCTACAGCTCTGGTTTAATAATAATATAACGATCTTAGAATTCCAGAGCTGGAAGGGACCCTGTGGATCACCAGCCCCAGTTAAGGAGGCAAACGTTGGGATTCAAACTCCCAACCAAATATTTAAACCACTGAGCAGTATGGTGAGTGTCCTTTAACACGCCTTAGCTTTCTGTAAATTAAATACAGAAACAATTTTAAAAAAACATGCTTGTAAAACTTCCCTGTCTTTTGCCTGCTGGTGCATCTTAGCTGATACTGATTTACAATAACTCGGTGAAACCAATAACCAACAGACTGGGAGAAGTTTATCCAAAAAACGTTACAAAAGCAGTTTGGGGCAAGAAATGCATTTTCTGAGAGGGAGTTGTTCTTATGGCCCTTGAAATAATCACAGAATCATAGAAAAGTGAAGTTGGACGGGACCTACAAGGCCATCAAGTCCAACTCCCTGCTCAACGCAGGAATACAATCAAAGCATATCTGCCAGGTGATGATCTAGGTTTTCTCTTGGATGCCTCCAGTGTTGGAGTGCTCACCAACTCCAGAGGCAACTGGTTCCACTGTTGTACTGCTCTAACAATCAGGAAGTTTTTTTCTTGATATTCAACCGAAATCTGGCTTCCTTTAACTTGAGCCTCTTGTTGCGTGTCCTGCACGCTGAGATGATCAAGAACAGATCCTGCCCCTCCTCTGTAGGGCAGCCTTTCAAATATTTGAAAAACGCTATCCTATCACCCCTTAGTCTTCTAATGTAGAAAGCACCACAAGGCTGCACTCTTGTGCCTGGATTTATCTGAAGGTAAGCTCAAGGAACTCTGCAGGACTAAGTTCTGAGCAGACTTATATAGGGTTGCAAAATAAAACTTTTGCCGGGGGGGGGGAACATGTTGCCTACACATTAATAGGCCACCCACAGTACTTAAAGTACCAAACCTAAAAATAAACCCATCTGTGGGACTCTTCCCCACCATGTCCAAAATCAGTGCAGGTTTAAAGGCACCCTTGCAGAAGTTGCCTACCTAAAAGGCCATGGGGTTCAGATTTACGCCGCTCGGAGCTCCTGCCTTGTTCCTTTCGTTTCTTGCTTCCTCTGAGACTGCCAAACCGCTTCATGGGCTACACCAGGTGTAAACACCTGCAGCCGTCCGTCATGCCCTTGTGTCAGAGGGCGAATCCGTTCCACAGGTGGAGTGGAGGGCGAGGGGGACAGACGCCAGCTCAAGTTGTCGACACAGGGAGCAGCGGAGCAAAAACAGGTAAATAAATCCAAAAAGGCAAAAGTGTGCAACAAGCGATGCAGCAACTTTGCTAAAGGCAAGGAATAAAATCTCCTCCAAACCAGAGTTTCTCAGGCCAGAGAGATCTCTCTCTGCCTTCAAAATTGAAAGCTGCTTCAAGAGAATGACAGCGCTCCTCATGTACAGTAAGGAACAAGCTATACTCTGCTGGGATCCGCTGATATCCAGAGCAGCTGAACGCTGCTGTCCAGCTTAGAGCAGGAATACTTAAGAAGTAAAAAAAGAAAAGGGGGGGGGGGAAACAGAGCAGCAGAGGCTTTTTCCCAGGGCTGAGCAAAAATCTTGTTTTCTAACCAAGACGTTCAAAAGGATTGTGTGACCGAACGATGCGGCGTTTGCCTCTTTTTAAATAAAACACTGCCTAGGCAAAAAAAAAAAAAAAAAGTGGGCACGAGATCCTTGGAGGTAATGGCCATGTGCAGTCCAGCGTGATATCTCTTTAAAAAAGACTGTAAAAGGAAACCACCCCAGAGCAGACAATTCTTGGCACCCATTGGCCAGAGCCACGCTCCCATTATGACATCACACAACTATTTTGATTCATGTCTCTTAGGTCGCTTGCTGACAACCTGCATCTTGCCAACTCCCCTTGCAGGACTCAGCCACGAGCTATGATTACCCTGCCAGCTTCATGAGAAGCAGGTGGATCCGTTCTTGGAAACTTCGCATGGGGAAAAAGGCAAGTCCCCAGGAATGTTTTGCTGCCTCTCCTCACATGTCTGCAAAAGCACTTGCACATGAATAGCTGGATGTTTCCACAAATGTCTTGAATATCAAGGAGTTTATCAGTCCATCTATTGGGATGAGCAGATTTCCAGTTTACTAAAGCCACTTAATTTTTTACAACATCCACCAACTCGAGTGCTCCATTCTCTGTGTACTCTAGCACAGTGGTTCTTAACGTGGGCGGTAATGCCCCCCAGGGGGCGATTTCATTTTTCAGGGGGGCGGTAGAACGAAAAGGGGCGGCGTGGGGGCGCTGGAGCAGAAGGGGGGCGGTAGGGGGGCGCTGGAGCAAGCCAAACCTGTGAAGATGGCTGCAGCCTTTTTACAGTGTGCATGAATATATATTTTCCTACAATTTTAATTTAGTTTCAGACTTTTTGTCTTGAAATTTTTAGTTCCTGCATTTGTTTTTATGCCCTTTTTATATTTCTTTTTGCGTCTTAAAATTCACTTGCAACTAAATCATTAAATGTTACTTTTTTGAGGGCATTTCATTTTCTTGGAATTTAATTTTGTTTTCAGGGGTCATTGGATTTAAGTGTCTTAAATAAATAAATAAATAAATAAATAAATAAATAAATAAATAAATAAATAAATAAATAAATAAGATATCGTCACCGCGGGGAGGGGGGCGATGATAACTTCCTCAATGGCTCAAGGGGGCGTTTCTTTCAAAAAGGTTAAGAACCACTGCTCTAGCATGAAGGAATTCTGGGCCCAGGAACTACTTCTGAGTAATAGCTTCAGAAAAGGGAAAAGTCCTTTTTGGGGACAATGATACCAATGGATGCGATGGATTCTGGGAGACAGGGTGGATAAAAATGATTTGTTAAAAAAATCCAATGGATTTAAATCATGATTTAAGTTTCTAAAAACATTTTTAATTCAAATTGTGAAAAAAAATATCCATATTTGAAGGGGGGGATTTAACTCAAATCAAATCCACCTTTGCTGGGAATCAGTTCCAAAATGCAAGCGAGAACTCTCCCATCTCTGAACGCTGGTCACAATTTCTTCCATACAAAAATCCATTCCTCAAGCTACTTCATTTTTTGGAGAAAAAAAATTAAGGGTGGGAAAGGAGGCAATTTCCCTTTTTTTGTGTGTTCTTAAACAGCTTGGAGCCAGAAATCCATGGTGATCTGCGATAAATCACAGGGAGAGCCAGATCTGCTGCACTACATAACTTTTAAAAGCAAACTCGTAAGGCAGTGATCAAACAGGAAACAACGCATATGCATAACTAATGCAGCATACTGAATGAGTCACGCCCCTGCAAAGACATGCCACTGCATGGTCATATGAACTTTTGTTATTAATAAAAACACTTATATGCACTGTTTTGAGTAAAGAGAACCACATAAATTATCTGAGTGATCCTTTCAGCAGGCTGGTGTCAGGCAGATGGATGCTGTTCTTCTCACACTAAAGATTTTGGGAGCTAATGCTGACAGGGGATGACTGGGGCTTCCCTAAGACTTAGATATATACAATACGTACATCAAAATGCATTCAGCTGCAGAACACATGCTGCTTAAAAATGGAAAAGGCTGTTGCTGATGAAGATGTCCGGAAATACAAATTAGTAAGCTGAAATAGCATTAAAAGATACTAAAGGCTTTAAAAATTAGAGGGTTTAAATATTAGAAGGCTGTGGAAGTGAGAACAACTAGACTGAGGCTATCCTACCTCCGGCATATCGCAGGAAGACAAGACTGAGCGGAAGGGCAAGGCTATGAAAAGTGGCTGGCAGAAGGAGAAGAGGAGGAGTAAAATGGATTGACTTTATTACAGAAACCGCAGTTCTTTTATAAGACACGAGCAGGACTGGAGTCAGTGATTCATAGGGTTGCCATAAGTTAGAAGCCCCTTGTGATGGTACACCCTGTGTCCCTGTTTGTTTCCCTCAACCCAGGTCCACGCTTGACGATTAGGTTTTTGCAATCGCAAAAGCGATTGCAAAACAATGGTTTAAATGGGAAAAACTGCTTCACAATGATTGGTTCCCTCCCTCAGAAACCGATTTTCGCATTACGACGATCTAAGAACAGCTGATTGTCGGGTTTCAAAATGGCCATCGGGTGCACAAAATGGCTCCCCTGCTGTGATTTAGGACAGATTCCTTGCTTTACAGGCAGCGAAAATGGCCGCCCCTATGGAGGATCTTCATTGGACGGTGAGTTTTCAGCCCATTGGAATGCACTGAAGGGTTTTCAATGCATTTCAGGGCTTTTTTATTTCGCTTAATGAGGATTTCGCTCTACAGCGATTTCGCTGGAACAGATTATCCTCATTAAGCGAGGCACCACTGTATGTTCCACATGAGATCACTTCTTGTTTACATATTTTCAATTCAGCCGGTGTCTATTAGTAATAATTCTCTATCTCTGACTATCTCTCTCTCTCTCTCTCAGTAACCTCACTCCTTCTTCTCTCCAACTCTCCAACTGACTAACTTTTCATAACTGTCCACCCTAACTGATTCCAACTGTCCTCATTTTTTTCCATCTCTCTCTTGGTTCCACCCTCCTGTCCTGTCATTGGCTCCCACATCAGGGTTCTAACATGATGGACAGGCGTGACATCTGGACTGTCCGTCACACCCCTTGCCAGTATATAAGGACAACAACAGGGAGGCCAAGACTGAAGGAAGGAAGGAAGGAAGAAACAAACAAACAAACAGGGAAAACGAGACCAGGAAGCTGGGAAATCTTGCTGGTGCAAAGGGAAATCTCAGCATGGTGAGACTTCAAAAGCTGGTGAAAATAATAATTTTTTTCAAGTCCTTTTCTAAATTGCATTCCATTGAATCTGAAGAGGGATACAGGACAGCCCTCCTGGCAAACACCCCCCCTTCCTTGGCTTTAGGACTCCTCCCTGCACCTCCATAGCATCTGCTGCCTGAGGGATCCACCTCATTGTGTCTAATGATGGGGTTGTGTCGAAGGCACTAATTGGCACAGAGTTGTTGGAGAAGATATATGGCTATTGCTTTCAATGGGGGCTAGGCCATAACTGCACCAACATGTTATTCCATCTAAAATCTTTCCCACAGAAACCAAGGGGACTTAAAAATGATTACCTTTGACTGGACTGTGGCCGGGGCAGGTAAAACAAGACGCCCGGTTGAGGAAGAGGAGATGGTAGACATCTGTCTTCAGACATTTAAATACATGTTGTGCTTACATATAACTTATGGTAATCTATTTTGATTCACAATCAAAGGAGCTGGCGGCCCGAGATAATAATGTAGGTATTTTACAACTCCACCCACGTGTGCTGTCCTGATGCTTTGGACTACAATTCCCATAAACTGGGCCAACAAACAATATTGTTTATGGAGAAGGCTGAATCGACAGACTAGTTTCATCCTCTCTTAAGTATAAAACAGTATCTTCATCTATCTATCAATGTTTTTCTCCATTGCCTGAATATAAGCCCATGGTGACCAAGTAAGTTTTCCTGGGAGGAGGCATTCTATAAAGAGGATGTCACGACTGATCCGTGGCCAATATATAGGGAGGCTTTTGATCATATGGCCTTGGCCTGGCAGTCTGTATTGCCACAGACCGGGAACAGGGTTACTATCTGGGTGAAAACTCTGCTCCTATTTACCACATTTTTCTGTGTATAAGACTATACTTTTGTCTAAAATCTTTAGACTAAAAATTGAGGGTCGTCTTGTACACGGAAGTAAGCTGAGGAGAGAACAAAAACAAGGGGAGGGGAAAGCAGGGATCAAAGCGATCCTGCAGCGCTTTTATCCCTTTCCCCCTACACTTTCTAAGCCCCACTTAGATTTCTTAATTTTGGATTAGAAAAGCGGGGGTGTGTGTGTCTTATACATGGGGGCATCTTATACATGGAAAAATACAGTAGCTGACGTTGAGGAGGTGGTTACTTCCAAGCATTTATTTACTGTCTTTTAATATGGTACCTGTTTCACCCTTTTTGGTATTTGTACACTTAATTTTTTAGCTTTAAACATTGCCTTTTAATGATGCAAGCCGTCTTGGGTCCTTCTTAAGGAGAAATTATTTATTTTAATTATTTATTTGAATGTTTTTTTTATCTCACCTTCCTCCTTTAAAGAACCCAAGGTGGGATAAAAATATTTTAAATCAATCTATAATCAATGAAATGTACTGTATACTGTATTCCTAGACGCATGTACTGGGTGCAAGCAGTTGTACTGAACCTGCTTCAGGGGTTTGGGTTAGAACGAAGAAAGTTGAAACAGAACAGAATATGTAAAGATCAGGTAACTTAAGGACTGGGCAGAGGGATTTTCCCATGTCCTCAGATAGGTAGTAAAAGAGGAGCCGGGGACAGTCTGGGCTCAGGAACAAAGAAAGCTAAAGTCTAATGCTTGTATACTTATTAACACAAACTGGGTGAGATCCTCCAACTTTTAGGGCCATAAGAGAGGGAGGGGGGGAAAGGCTCGGGTCAGTAGAAGCTGAGAACTGAGAGGGCAGTGACGAATTGTTCCTTTTAACAGGATTACAAAGGTGCTGGGAGTGGCGTTGGGTCATTCCAAATTTTCCACTCCACTTGCCACCGCAGTTCGTGATTGTAGAGAAAGTTGCCCAGGGGTCATTTCGAGCTGTTCTGGCAGGATGTGCAGAAAAAACATTTTGGCAGCGGGGAAACTTGTGGGTTTGCCCTGAATCCTGGTCTCCTTCCCAAGGCCAAGAGAGGCTCAAACAATCCTGCACAGGTTTTGGCTAAGGAGAAGCAAAGGGTTCCCAGGAGAATATTTTTATAAGACTTCTACGCTGTGGATCACAATGTGGAGCCTGGGGCAAAATAACCCCTTATTTCTTTGGAGCTTTCTCTTTCGTTCCTGGGAGCTGGTGCGAAAACTTGGGATCGCGGAACCACAGTGCTTAGAAGTTGAGATGGGGAAGTCCCTATGATTTAGCAGGATGTAGCAATAGCTTTCATATCATGCTGGGCATCAGAGCCAGGGTAAGAATCACTTTGTATGCAAACAGTCTTCCATCCATGTTCTCCATCAGACGGAAGTTGCATTCAGATCCTACAATGTTACTCCTCGATATCCTGATATTTTCCCTGAATTTTTCTGCCTTAAAGAACAAACAAATTTGGCATGCTTATCTTTCTGTTCTCCCAGCTGTCCTTTATTCCCATGGAAATCCATGGTCTGTTTCTTGTTCTGGCTCACCTTGCAATGGGCTGGCATCCCAGGTGACAGGCAAAACTGCCTTCCTTCTTGTTGGTACAAGGAGGCCAGTGCTGCATTCTGCCGCCTAGCAAAAAAATTTTTGGGAACTATGACACAAGCAATGCAAGAGGCACACAGCTCAGAGTGAAGCACATACCCTGCATGCTGCAGGTTTTAAGGTTATTCCCTCGGAATCTCTTGTGCTGGAGAAGACCTCCATCTGAGGTCCTGGAGTGAGGCTGCCAGTGAAAAAGATCGTAGTGTGGTACCTACCTTCTGGGTAGGCAGGTCTAGCTTTGACATCCTCTGCCTGCCTTCCGGTATTGACTTCACTGAAGACAGAGAGGAAAACACCCCTCTCCTAGATGCATTCATGGGCTGCGCAGAAGCTGCCTCTATTCCTTGTTTAGCTGAATAGGATATTTCCAGGAATGTTGGTTGTGCAGGGTTATTACTGGTTGCCTGCAACCCACCTCCATTGAAAAAGTCTAACGTCTGGCTGGCATTGCCTCTCCAGAAGTACGTCAAGAGGTGCTAGCAAATAATGAATGGAATAAGGTAATACAGCACCAAACCCATGCACTTTGCAGACACTGACCCGCTAGATGATGGCTAAAATCAAGGAAATGTTTTCTGCACACATCTCAAACTCTACATATTAATTAATTAATTAATTAGATTTGTATCCCGTCCATCTAGACTACATCTACCCTACGTCTCCCTGTCCATTGTGGGAGGTTTATTAACAGAGGTTGGGTAGCCATCTGTCACAGATACACAGGTCCCTTCCAAGTCTACATTCTACAGTTCTAGGATTCTATTTAATTTCATTTTGCAGACTTTCTTTTTCTGCTCATGCCACGTCTGCTCAAGGATGAGTCGTGGTGGTTTGTCTGGATGGCGCAGGCAAGATCCCGCGCCCTGCCTTCTTGCAGTCCAAACCCAAACAGACAAATGGGTGGCAAGAGACTGGGGTGGGGAAAAACACAGGCAGGGAGCGTAACGGAAAAGAGTTTCCATCAAAACAAAGCACGCAGTTGGTTCCCAGGACTCAAGTCGGTTTCTCTCTTATTCTAACAGGTCAAATAACCCCAGTATTCAAGGAGAAATGCAGCCATTTGGAGCTTTTTGCATAGCTGTTTCCACTTCCCGCATGGCAAAATAAATAATACTAGAGAAGATAAACAGTCCTCAACTTGATGGCTGGTGGGTGTCTCCTCTCATGGGGAGTACTTGGAGTTTGAATCACAGAACAAACAAAATCTGGATGGGACCTAAAAAATCACTCAGGTCAGCGCATGTTTGGGGCAAAGATGATGACGGCTTGGTTGGCATTGCAAATTAACAACCAAGCAGTCATGCAGCCATTGCTCACAAGGAACCAGTGGCTCAATGCATTGCTCACAAAACCGAATACTGTAATAAGATAACGGTATAGAGACAAGACAAGACTTTTTGCTGCATATTAGCAGTTCTGTGCTGGCTAAATAGCTCTGTGGTTTAGGTATCTCACTGTGGAGCCAGAGGTTGGGAGTTCGATTCCCCCACTGGGCCTCCAGGGAGAACAGCCAGCCTGGGTGGCCTTGGGCAAGATGCACAGTCCCAGGGTTGCCTCCAGAAGAAGGGAATGGGAAACCACTTCTGAGTATTGTACAGTGGTGCCTCGCAAGACAGAAACAATTCATTCCGCGAGACCTTGCAAAATTTTTGTCTTGCAAGGTGAGTTTTCCCATAGGAATGCATTGAAATTAAATTAATGTGTTCCTATGGTGGAAAAAATTTTAAAAGTCACTTACCAGGTAGGAAGCACCATCGGAGGACTGGCGGGGGTCCCCTGCAACCGCGATCGCCACTTTCAGAGGTCCCCGGCAGTCTTCCGATGGAGTTGGGCAAGCATCTGAAGACTTCCCCAGCAACATTTTTTTAATTTCCCACCCTTTCCCCCTGCCTTTTTCCTTTCGGAGGCTTGCCTCTGATGGTGCTTGGCAAGCCTCTGAAAGGAAAAAGGCAGGGAAAGGGGCGGGAAGTTCAAAAATGGTGCTGGGGAAGGCTTGCCCAGCACCATCGGAGGACTGCAGGGGGACCTTTGAAAGTGGTGATCACGGTTGCAGGGAACCCCCGCCAGTCCTCTGATGGTGCTTCCCCAGCTCCCTACCTGGTAAGTGACTTTTAAAAAAAAATTCCCATATGAATGCACTAATTAAATTTCAGTGCATTCCTATGGGAAAACGTACCTCACAAGATGAAAATATCTTCGTCTTGCAGGAGACCAAAAAACTCGCAAGACGCTTTCGTCTTGCAAGTTTTTTGTTGCCTGAGTCATTCATCTTGCGAGGTACCACTGTATACCCAGGAAACTCTGACAAGGGTTGCTGTTAAGTCAGAATTGACTTGATGGCACACGATGATGATGATGATTAGCAGTTCAGCAGTGAGGATGACTCTTGGACTAGACTGCTTTCGCTACTAGTTTGGTTCACAGCTAGGTGGACAACTTTTACGGCAAACTGAAGCAAAGTGAGAATCATGTGGACCAGAGGAAGACAACTCAAATCCCATGTCATTGTCCTTCCTGGGCCACTATCGGGCCAGAGGAGAAATGGGAAGATTAAATGGGAAGAACAAGAGATAAAACTTTCTCTGTGATTTCTGAAGGTCATTCAGAAGAGGCTCCTTCCTTCAGAGTCTCCTTGCGTCAACATCCCATTATCTTTCTGCTGAGGAGGCACAAAAAGGGCACAGCCCTTGAAGATTGCATTTGATTTTTCTTCAAACACCATACTGCGCAGAAGGGAAGGGGACGGCTGCCAAAACAATATTCTATAAACGAGCTCGGCCAGCCAAAAGCAAGAGAGCTAGCTGGGGGCGGCCGACAGCGGTGGGCAGGTGCTCTTAGCCACCTACTGTGCCTCGATATTAAATTTGTTGAGCTTGTGTTATTCTTCCCCTTTCTATTGTTTTCAGAGATGTAACAAGAGCCCCAGCAATGACAACAGAGAATGAACTACAGATAAGGAACATTCTGTTTGCCTTTATTTTGGGTCGCGGTGGTCAAAGCCTTCCCCTGCCTGACTCTCTTGACTGCCATAAATTGCTCCTAAACTCTGGTATAAAATTAAGACATTGTTAAATCACCCAGGATGTTATTTCCTCCCTCACCACCTGCTATTTGGCAGTCTTACCACTAGGTGAGTCTTTCCGGCATTAAAATTTAGTTTAAAAACTTAAAAAAAAAAAGACTGCATCCTCTGTGTATAGCAACGGATCTTCAACGTTGGGTCCCCAGATGTCCTTGACATCTTGTTTCAGATGTCCTAAAACTCCCAGAAGTCTTCACGACTCACTGTGCTGGCCAGGATTTCTGGGAGTTGTAGTCTAAGAACATCTGGGGACCCAAGGGAATGGACCCACAGCTAGCAAGGAGTGATTGTGGCCCTCCAGCAATAGCTGACCTGCAACAGCCATCAGTGCTAACCAGCATAGTGAAGGGTGTGGATCCATGGGATTTGTAATCCAACAACATCTGGAAGGCCACACTTGCCAACCTAGCCCTACTGCATTTTAACCATCATTCCTCCTCCAGATTGTTTTGGACAGAGAGGAGGAAACTGGGGACCATCATCCTGGCAGGCAGGGGAAAGTTCGTCATAGCTTCAGTTCACAAAAGTTACTTTCAAGGGGAAGACGACTTCCAGAATTCCCAGGCTGGCTTTATGAAATTTCTGAGAGAAACAACCCAGAATAATTATACACATCCAAATTCTGGTTACTGGGAAATAGGAAAGAAGTAGTTTCATGAAAGCATAGGAAATGCGAGTGTTAAGTCTTAACTCACTGGGTGGCATCAAGCAAGGCTGCCTCTCAAGTTTAAACCCTTTCTCTCATCTTCTTTTCCTACAAGCGGCTTTCATCACTGTGGTTTTCATGAGCTTAGAAATGCAGCCCTTTTCCAGAACTCACTAAAACGCGCCTGGAACTTCGAGGGAACTGGCACCGCCTACATGACACCTGCTATACACAAGTACATGTCTTGCGGGTGGAAGGAGAAATTCGCACTCTGGCTTAATTGCATGATCTGTAGCTTCTTTAATGAGGCCTGGCAGTGATAAGCAGCTATTTAACAAGCTGTGACAGATTTCCCAGTGTTTCGCCAGGAGTTTTACGGTTTTATTGTGTTACACTGCTTAGCAAAGCTGGGGCCCAGTAGTTTCTAATGTAATTGGAGGAGCAATGCATTTTAAGGCCCATGAAAGGCTTCCTCCCAAGGAAAAGAAAACTGGAGAAGGATGATGGGTTTTTTTTGGGGGGGGGAGCAGTCTGTTGTAGCTGGGGGTTTATAGATCCAATCCCACTTCCTGCCATGCTCCCACAGAGGAAACTAAAACACAAGAAAGCAAGGCCCAAGGATCTGCTTAAAGCCACATATATCTAGTTCTGTACTAATTACTGCCACTTTTCAAATTTTTATTTATTTCTAAGTTACAATTGCTGTTCTTCGGTGTGTACAAGTTGGAACTGACTTATATCAACTCTAACAGGATTTTCAAGGCACGTGAGGTATTTGAGGAGTGGTTTTACCAGTTCCACTCCCCCAGTGAATATACGGGGCTGAGTGGGGATTTGAACCCTAGTCTCCAGAGTCATGGTCCGTCACGCTATTCATTATACAATACTGTGTATATTGCTTACAATTACACCCACCCACCCAATGAAATCAAGTCAGCATGCAAGGCTCTCTTCATCCCTCAAAACAACCTTGTGAAATAGGTCAGAGAAAGTAAGTGTGTGTGAGAGAGAAACTGGCCACTGAATTCAATTCCTCATCCAGACAAGAAACTAGATATCCCAAATTCCAGTATAAAAACGGAAACCAGTATACCACACTCAGCCCCAGTAAAGGCTGCCAAGTAAATGAACTGGTTTTGCATGATGATTTCGATGACACTACAAATATTAGAGGCCTCACTCTGATTCTTCCTGGGCCATCTGAGATTAAGATTAGAATCTGAGGGAATATTTTATAGGTGTGCCATTGTGGCCGTGCGTCCTGAGGAAAAACGTCAAGAAGTGGCATTCCCGCTCTGTTCCAGTCTGGTATAACGTCATAGCTAGGAAAAGCTAGGACAACCCCTGGAATATCCTCGTAAACATGGCCACTTTCCTGAATACAGTGTGCTGAATTTTTTTGGAAAGCAAAACCAAAGTGTATGAAATGAAATACAGTTATACTTGTGAAATGTCTTGCTTCTGCATGCGTAACTTTCCCAATGAACAACATAAAGAAGCCTTCTAGGGACCCAAATCATTGTTTGTCTAGCCCTGCGTGAAACCTTCAAAACAAGGTTTCCGTAAATGCGGTTGTAGCAATGCTGCTGTGGTGCAGACCTCAAACGTTTAGGCTGGTTATGTGGGAGGCAAGAGATGCACGTCATCATTCTGTCTGTTTCTCAAATGTTGCTTACGAGATAGCCAAACCATCACCTACACCAGCACAACAGGGAAGGAACAGTGAGTATAGGAGACAAGGAAGGAAGGAAGGAAGGAAGGAAGGAAGGAAGGAAGGAAGGAAGGAAGGAAGGAAGGAAGGAAGGAAGGAAGGAAGGAAGGAAGGAAGGAAGGAAGGAAGGAAGGAAGGAAGGAAGGAAGGAAGGAAGGAAGGAAGGAAGGATACATCAGGAAATAAAGCTGATTTGAATGCTTAATGTCAGCTTCTGGAAGGAAATAATGCCAGCTGAAATGCTTAAAATCAGTTTCTAGTCATGGCTTCTGATGAAAAAAAAAACCAGAAGAATAAGTAAGAGGAAACAAGAGCCTGAAAAAGCCATTCTGAGATCCTTCAGTGAATACTGCTATTGGCTACAGCAGCGATGGAGAACCTACGGCACATGAGCCATAAGTTGCCGGATCGCTACCCCCAGCAGCCAAACCTGAGGAGGCGGATGCAGCCGTGGTGCTAGTGGCCCGAGAGGCGGTGGGCCAGGGTCCAGAGCAGCTGCGCTGGCAGGGGTTGTGCCCGACCGGAGGCGGATCCGGAGTGGGGTCTGGAGGCACCTCCGTGCCTGGGATTCCCCTTTCCGCCGCCAATTAATATATGTTTAATTGTTTTTTAAAACATAATGTTCACATAGTGTTTTTAAATCTAGTGTCTTGTCTGTTGTGAGCCCCCTTGGTTCCTCCTAGGGGGAGAAAGGCAGCATAAACATACAAACAAACAACATTTATAGCACCCTAAAACAACTTCCCCAAGCTCCAAATAAAATTAAATGGTTGGAATCCTGAACAGCAGTACACTGCACTGCAAAATTCTGTTGCACGTCCCGCTTTGTAAAGTCTGTGAGTCAAAAAATGAACGTAAATTGGCTGTAAGCTCACAATCCTATTCTGGTTAAAGCCCACAACTATATTTATGAAGCAGGGACCGTATGGACATACAGCTAATAGGTATTCCCAGAGCACATAGTGGGCGGGCATAATGCTTCTCCCCTGATATGCGTAGTTAGTGTTGTTAAGATAATGAATGACAGATTCTTCTAAGTTGGTTGATTTTTATTGTTTTTATCAAACCTTAACAATTATAATTGTGTCAAATGGCTCGGCTCGGCTCACATTTCTATCCTATGTGGGCTGGAGAATCCACTGACAGGCAGAACCAACTAACAGGGTCTGTGTATATTCCTGCATAATTTAAAATAATCTGGCCTCTCAATTTGAACACTTTGCCTTTAAATATTAAGGGGGAGGGCAGGAGACCCTGTTTCCGCAAAAATAAGACCTAGTATGATTTTTTTCAGGATGCTCATAATGTAAGTCCTAGTTAAATCCAAAAATAAGTCCTAGTTAAGTGAAATCCCACCCTCCACCATTGTGCACCACTGCACAGCAACCAGAAGATGACATGACTGTCTTTGAATAAATGTAGATTGTTGAACATGAAAATTAAAACATCCCCTGAAAATAAGCCCTAATGGGTTTTCTGGAGCAAAAATTAATATAAAAATTAATATATATTAATATAAAATTAATATTCCCCGTCTTATTTTCGGGGAAACAGGGTAGCTGTTTTAAGACATACTCAGGAGTTTTATAGTGAAGATGAAAATAGACCATCCAGTACAAATTTCATCCAGAGGAC
This sequence comes from Pogona vitticeps, assembly GCF_051106095.1. Classification (NCBI taxonomy): domain Eukaryota; kingdom Metazoa; phylum Chordata; class Lepidosauria; order Squamata; family Agamidae; genus Pogona; species Pogona vitticeps. The sequence goes on from NC_135788.1 coordinate 7,272,121, forward strand.
ATGGGAGTTGCCAGAAAAGCCCCAGAAAGTTAAAGAAAGGAAATGGGCAGATTAGAGAGAACTGTTTATGGCCAGTTTCTGCCTGTGTGTGAAGACGGATTAATTCTGTTCTCAGGATGTCAGTGACGCCAGGCATTTTCTTCTGCCTCTGCTATAAGGTTAATTACAAAAGCTGTCAGCAGTCTTAAGGATAGTTTAACCAAAAAAACCAGAGGCTTTGCCAAAGGAGCAAATTTTATTCATTGCTGGGATTTGCATTTCCCAGGACAACTCCTATCTTCTTACATTCCCTGGCTATTATGTACTGGGTGCCTAGTTCACTAACTCTTACGATAAAGCCTGTTGTGGGTGTGGAGTAGCAGAAGTAACGCTGGACTCCAAATTTCTCAAGTTCTGTGGCTCTTTGTTTGAGGTTCATTCCGCAAAGGACTGCTTCAAACGGGACTTACTTCTTACCTAGGTAACATTTCCCATTCAACAGTGGTGTCATAGCATGAAAAACAGGCGGCAGCCAGAAATGTTGTGGTAAGAAAGCATTAGTGGGATGGGTGCAGAATCAAGTCATAACAGCCAGAACCTAAACACAGGTCTTAGCCAAAATGCCAAGAGGAAGGGACAGGTTTGATTAGGACTCTTTCAGACACAGCAAACTTTCCTTCAGGAGAGCTGAAAAAGTATGGAAAGTCATGGGAAATGTCACTGCACTAAGTGGAACAAGAGAAACGTCGTAAGGATGGTGGGAATTATAGCTGTAAGATCAGTGATGAACAAGGTATTTTAAAGGAGGGCAAATGATCCATCTGAAACAGCCCCCTAATGAATAATTAGGCAGAGCACTACTCTTACATTTCCATTTCTCCTTCTACATGAGTAAAAAGTTTACAGACTCACTTCTCTTTTTTAATGAAAACTGAAGGCTGAGAGACTAACCTAAGTAGAAATGGGCCACTGGCCCCATCACCTAAAACTAAGATCATGGCCACTGATCCCATCACCTCTTGGCAAATAGAAGGGGAAGATACGGAGGCAGTGACAGATTTTACTTTCTTGGGCTCCATGATCACTGCAGATGGTGACAGCAGCCACGAAATTAAAAGACGCCTGCTCCTTGGGAGGAAAGCGATGACAAACCTCGGCAGCATCTTAAAAAGCAGAGACATCACCTTGTCGACAAAGATGCCTAAAACCTTAAGGTCTTCATGTAGTCAGTATCCTTGGGGTGCAAACATCAAATGTCCTGGCGCAGGGCTAAAAATGTACACAGAAGTTATATTTTGAGGCACTCCAAGCAAAATATTCTTCTTGATATTACGAAAACAAGCATCTGGTGCTGCGCGGCCTAGTCTTGAACATCTGTAGCAATTCTTTGCAAAGGTAAGTATTTTGAGCAGGCAATGACTTCTTGCCACCCTTTTTGTACATTCTGACTACCAAGGATTTGCTAAGAACTTAAGTATTTGCTACTGGGTGGACATCTGATCCTAGAAAACTCGGGCAGCTGTACAAATCAGCCCATGCTAATCCCCAACATTTGTGAGAAAGCTTACGGTAAGCCTTCCACTGTAGAAGGTGTCAGGAGGGCAACGATCTTTATCACCAATTAATTCTCCTTCCATAAAATAGGAGACAATTACAGAGACTGAGAGTAAAATATTGTTCCAGCAGGCATCTTTCCTGCTGCAATGTTCCCCTGAGGCATTCTCCTCCAAATGAGAAAAGTGTATTTCCAACCTGCTGAAGCAGCAGTTCTAATTTATTTTACTGCTTTCAGTTGCTGTTGCTGTCCTTCTGGAGAAGAAAATGGCTACATCCTTGTTAGTAGTGATATTACCCACCCCCTAAGTTGATGATCTCTCCACCACCATTCTTGCAGGGAACTTTTTCATCTGGCTTTTTTTTTTAAGTAATGGAGCGCACATGCACCGAATAGAATAACAGACCTCCAAACGGCCCTATTTAGCTGGAAGTGGGCTAATGTTGTCCCCCTCTTTAAAAAGAGCAAAAAGGAGGAAACTGGGAACAATAAACCAGTCAGCCTGACGACAATCCCAGAGAAAATTCTGGAGAAAATTATAAAGCAGTCACTCTGCAAACACCTTGAAAACAATGAAGTAGAAGCCAACATCGAGTAGTCAAGAACAAATCCTGCCAAATAATAGATTAATTTCATTATTTCATTGGGTAGCCTCCATGGTAGATGGTGGGGATGTTTTAGACATAATATATCTTGAGCAAAGTTTTTGACAAAGTTCCTCTAGATAAAGTGATTAGCAAACTAACTAGGTGTGGGCTGCACAGAACAACTGTCAGATAGATACACAGTTGATTACAGAATCATATTCGGAGAAGGCTTATCAATGGTTCCTTCTTAAACTGGGAGGAGGTGACAAGAGGGGTATCACAAGGCTCAGCCCTGGACCCGGTGCTCTCCAACATTTTTATTAATGACTTGACTGAGAGGGCACAGGAAAAGCTTATCGAATTTGCAGATGACACGAAATTGGGTGGAATAGCTAATAACGTGAAAGATAGGAACAACATTCAAAAGATCTTGGTAGGCTTGAGCACTGGGTTGAAAACAACAGAATGAAATTTAAGAGGGATAAGTGCAAAGTTCTACACTTAGGGGGTGAAAAACAAACATAGAGTTAAATGATGGGGGATAGTACTACTACAAGCAAGAAAGATCTTGGAATTGCTGTAGATCATAAACTGAACATCAGCCAACAGTGTGATGTTGCTGCAAAAAACAGCACATGCTATTTTAGGCTGCACGGAACCCCACATGCGGGGGCGCAGTCACACGCGCAAGAGGAATGTTGCAGTGGGCCCAACAATAATGGGCCCAATCCAGTGTTTGCACAAGTTTCTCATTTGGACTACAACTCCTTAAATTTTCCAGCCAGCTCAAATAAGTAACTGTTGCTAGGTCTTCCATAATATGGGCTATAACAGCTTTTTGTTGTTGATGTCCCTGTTCGAAGCCTGCTTCTGTGCAAACTCACAAGGGTATGAGATGCTGGCTTATACTGGGTCAGCCTCAGAGCCTGGAAAGATAACTTTATTGGCCTACAGTTTCCAAAACTCTCCAGCCAGAATTCTGGGAGTTGTAGTCCGAAGAGTAATGTTTCTAAGCTCTAGTCAATTAATATTCCATTTTGCTCAGGAATGTTCAATTTGACTACCGGCAACCTTCCAGCATTCTTCTGCACCTGAGATCCATTTCAACCGAGCCTGGGGTTTCCAGAAATCCATCCCCCCCTTTAAACTGGGGCTGAACAATGTGTGGGTCTTGGACTGCCACCGCAAACACCCACACACACGAGCTTTGCTGGCTAGAGTTGCCAGAATCTCAATCCAGAAACATTAAGAGGAATGTGAGCTGCTTACCCCACACTACAGAACAGATACTGAAATTACTTAAAACAGAACCAACAATACTTATACAATTGATTGTGTATTGACAAAATGTCAGGACAACACAGGTTATGAAAACAGCTTTTGTTCCCCCCCACCCCACCCATTTTTACAGACCAGGTACTCTGTCACTGTACTTTGCCAATATAAGCAAAATTCAAGGTATTTTTTGCTGATGTTATTTTGCTCTTCCAATATCAGGGCTGTTAAAATTCTGCAGTCAAATGTTTCTGCAAGGCTAGAAGATTCTGAAATCATTGTAATTAAAACCCAGTTGTTGACTCTCTTCATTCCCTGGGGAAAAGAAGCTGCTATGTCATTTTACCTTAGCCAAACCGGGTAGAAAATATTAATTTCATTATGCAAATAAGAAAAGGATTTCATGGGATCAAACCCAGGGACTTTCAACATCTACAGGATTTCGTAGCCTTTTCACCTTTGTGCACATTCAAGCACAAGGATCTGATAACATTCACAACAATATTTTGGGGGAAAAAAAGGGGGGGGGAACCTTAAGCCAGTCTTCTCCATCCACCCTTCTGCCTTTCTAACGTATTGAACTAAAGTTGGCTGGACAGGAAGGTAATACAGTCAAGAATATATGGAGAACACCAGCATGGGGAAAGAGTATTTTAAACTGACACAATCCATTGTTGAAAACTGGTTAAAGCATACTGCAATCTTTTCCCCCCCTTTAGTTATAGAAACCCATTGATTTTCTCATTTTCAGATTTAGATTGTAATCTCTCTGTGGGCAAGGACCTACTTTATTATTACTGAGGAGAGAATAGAAATTGCCATGCCTACGGACTGCTGTTTTTATATAAACAGATGAGAAAATAATCTATCGCCCATCTCACTCCCTGCAGATACAGAACATGCTTAGGGGATCATGAATAAAAAAAAATTAGGCTTACACAAAATAAATCTTTAAGAGGCTTTGGTTTTATACTGAATATATTTTGGGGAATCAAACCGAGTTTTGCATATGAAAAGCCAAGAAAATGGAGGTTTAGTTAAGAGTTTTCCCTAGAGCACAGCCACGAAAAACAGCCCTTTAAAACTGTGAAAAGTTATTCCTTGGAAACAGAACACGACACCACCTTAAGGCATGAAATGGAAAGACACGAATGCCATTTATTCGTGTCTGTCCCTTGCTCAGTCAAGCTGGAGGAAGCTGCTGGCTTTATACCATCTAGATAGCTATTGTTAGTGTTGATTGACAGAAGGCTTTAGGCTCAATTCTCTCCTAGCTGTGCCTGAAGATGCCAAGGAGCTATGAATCTTACTGCCATTCCCTTTCTTTCAGCGGCCACACATAAATGAAGAAGAAGGAGAGGAGGAAGACACATAACAGGGCAGTGCCGCTGCTGCAGCCAGTCCCAAAATGTAGTATTCTGAACCACAAAATTGCAATGCAGCATAAAACCTGAATGGGTTGTCATTACACACTCTGCTCTGATTTATTATGATCATTATGTCTGCCACCTTGAATGCCTCTTGGTTGGTATGGTGACTAATCATAAGCACTATGAATCAATGCTAGACACATTGAGTTGCATTTCTGAGGTTGTGGGCCAGGAAACATCGTAGCTATCCTGCTTCCACTTTACTTACCAGCGGATACAGGCACCCAATGAATCCTGGGAAAACTGCCCCTTAATCCCTCGGAAGTTGACTCCCCTTGTTTCATAGGAAGACACAGAGGATGGCACACTGTTGCTCCATAGAAACAGCTGCCTCTGATCCCGGAGGGCGCCTGTAGCCGTTTCAACTAGAAAGAGCCTCCAATAGCCTTATCTTTCATTACAGAATTCATGTGACCAAAGGGTTATTATTCTACTTCCTTTGCTCCTAGTCCCACCATCTAAGGACACAACAGACGGTCACTTTTCTACCAACTAGTTAGGGTGCAAAAAGATGGCTAAAAACAACACAACCTTAAACAAAACACAGATTGCAGATCATCAGCATACCCTCTATCTACATCTACTTGCTTACTGTAAGCAGAGAAAACGGGACCAAGCCAAGAGCGGATTTATAAAACTGACATAATCAGCTCCTTACTTTTTCTGGATCTAGAGAAGAACTTGATTCCCCCAGGAGAAGTTGATGCATTAGAGCTGGGGGAAGAAGAGTCTTTGGAGGAAGACCGGAAGATTCCACTGAAGCTCATGCGGCGAGGGGAGCGAGGCGGCGACTCCTGGTATGGGAAAGGGAATACTGTTTTCGGTGAACTCGGGCTGTGTTGCTTAGATTTGACAGGAGCCGAGGCCGGGCTGGAAGGCTGGGTCTGGAGCCCCTTCGAGAAAAGTCCTTTGGAAGGGCTGCATGAACTACAGTTGTCTTCTGCCTGCAAAGGGGGGAAAAAAAGAAAGGGGAAATTAAATCAATTCCTCTTTTGCTATCTACGTGAAACCATTCATCTATCAGACAACCACCTGCGGAAAATGAGTCACACTGAAATACTGCCCAGCCGAGACTGTGACTAGGAAGAAGAATGGACATCCTTTCAAGTCAAAGCCCACCTGCTTTTACAAATTCAAATACAAGGCTTCAAGGGGAACAATGGCATGGGTGTAGCATAAGGCGGACTCTGCGTGTGGGGTGGCCCACGGTCTGAGAAAGCAGGATCTTCACCTGATCAAGGTGCATTGCAGCAACACTCTGCTTCGCCCCTGAACAGGTAGCGCTCTCTACCAAGATAGGAACACGTGAAGCTCCCTTATATCAGGTCAGAATAACTGGCGTACTTTCTATTCTTGAGTGACAGTAACTTCTCAGATTCTCAGCTACAGCTTGGTCTTCCCTGATAGCTCAGCGGTTTAGGTGGGAGTTGGATCCCCCACTGTCCCTTCTTGACAGGGGCTGGACTTCATGATCCATAGGATGCGTTCCAGTTCTGCAGCTCCAAGATGGCAATGATGACAACGATGATCAGATCATTTTCAACTAGAGATGGGACTGTAGCTTTCCCCATGAGCAAAATATGAGATGCAGTTTTCTCCTAACTCCCGCTATCATTAGACAACAACTGAATATATCTAGGAGCCAGAGTGTGCAGATCCAAAACCAATGTTCTTACCTCTTCCCCCCCCATGCCACCACCTTTCCCCCTCTTTCACACCTTGCTCACCTCTCTCTCCCTCCTCCCTACTCACTTCTCTCTTCTGCTAGCCTTTCCTGTCTTCTACCTGTGTACCGAACATTCTGTCTGACACCCACCCGCCCACCCTCTCTGCCAGCCCCTCCACTCCCACTTTGCTTATGAATCAGTGGAGGCTTCTGACTCAGATATCATAGGGTGGGAAATCCAATCCCTGTACTGCAGACCTGGGCAAAGTGCGGCCCAAGGGCCACATGCAGCCCGCAAGCCACTCCTGTCCAGCCCGCGGACAGTTTTGAACATCAAAACCATTATAGCTTTTTGTCTAAAGTTGATCAGTTGCTTATCTTTAACATACCACAAAAAACCTCTTTAGTATTTGTGAAGATTAACACGTTTAAAATAAAAACAATCATAACATCACTGTTTCATTTTATTTTTAAGTAAAGTTGGTTCGGCCCCTGAACACAGTTCAGATTTTTCATGTGGCTCCCCCCTCATAGAAATTAATTGCCTACCCCTGCTCTACTGGTCTGAACCTGGGAGGAGCTATCCATAGTGCTGAACGGATGCTTCAGTGTAGGTTCATCATCTTGGATAACCCCTTTAAAGATGGCTGTAAAGGTTGCCCTGCCCTGAAATCAAGTCCAAGATATCCTTCATTCAACCCAACCTATGACCCATTAGTTTTACACAGCAGACATCTGGCGCTCCACGTTTCAATGTGCAAGACTCAAACTGTAGCAAAAACTAGGGACTCAAATGCACAGGAAATATGGATATTAAAATAAATGCACTTAGATCTTCTCAAACCCCCCCACCCCAAATCTGTGTGCTGGTAGTGACGGTTTTTAACAATATGCTGCAGAGATTTAAAACAACATTAAAACCCACAAGTTTGTTTTAACCAAATTATAATATTCCTTTCCACAAAACAGAAACTTGCTCCTTGCTTCTGATGACAACCTTGTTATCCTGGGGTGGGTGGTAAGTAACTGAAATCATAATTAGACCTTTATGTTATATATTCTGTACCCAAATATGTTGATTGTTTTATGGCTTCAGCTCTTAAGTGGGGATCAAAGAGAACATATAATTCCACTACCCATTTTGTACTGTGATGCTTGCAGATATAATTCTACTTGGGATAACTCAAGCCAGGTAATTTGATTAACTATTTACCTTGATAATAAGGAGTAAAGAAAACATTAAAACGAGAAGGTTGCAGTTATGTATATTTGCTATCTCACTGGCACTTTATCTTATCAGTTTCTCTTTTCCTCTACTTATCAAACAGTATACAAATTGTAATGAAAGCACACCAACTAACACTGAATTTAGGACTCAGAAGGACCATCCTGATGACCCAGCCGTTTCAGGCGCAGGTTTCAAAAGATGAGCATCGCTCAATACATTGTCCTTCACATTTCCTGTTCAAATACTAGTCAGACAGAAAAGCCAGGGGGGTTCTCAAAGGCAGAAACGATAGCCACAAGCATCGGTGCCTGATCTGTCCTACAGCCTTTCAAGATCTATTCAGCAGCCCGACAGCAGAGGGCGAAAGGAGGATGCTACGAAAGGAGAAGTGGATCTGTGAAACGCTAGCAATGTGCTTCGAGAGCCATCTGGTGCTGTCTGCAGCTGGCTTGGGAAAAAGGCTGAAAGAAATCAAGTCCAGGCAGTGTGAGTTTTTCCATGCAAAAGAGGCATACTGAAAAGAAGCCGCAGAAGAGGAAGTCTGTGCAAGCATTATAGGTGAAAATAAATAAATAAAGCGTAAAAAAAGACAAAAATGTTGTTGGCACCTTAAAGGCTAAAAGCTATTACTGCCTGGAATGTAAGGTTTACTTCATTATAGTTACAGCAGCAGCTGTTTCTCCCATGATGACTTCACTTAAACAGATAAGAATTTCATGGGAAAAATCTTACTAGACAGTCATTATTTTGAATTTGCATTTTTTCCCTATTTTTACTGCTATGTTTTCTTCAGAGCTATGAAGGTGATCTATTTAAAAAGGTCCCCGGTTTTAGGGAAAAAATGGCAAAAGGCAATGGAAGAGCAAGTTTATTGTCACAAGTACCCTCAAGTAAAACCTTTGCATGATCTAAGGCTGGCACATTATGGGAAATTTGGAATTCTGACATCAAATTGCAGCAGTTTATTATAATGTACATTTTAATCTCTTGAAGAAATTCTTTTCAAACTCAACTAATGTTTAAAGTTTTGCTGCAGCAGTTTCTACATGATCTCAATTAAAATTTTAGGCTCATTTTGTTGGTGCCAAAGCTAATTTCTTTTAAGATCTATTCAGTTTATCACATGCAATCAAGTGGTACCGTGTACTAAAGTGAGCCCTTACAGCCACTGAGTTGGATGGCACCAAGGTCATGCCCCTTTCCAGCTCAAACCAAAGGGACTTAATGGATGCGTGGTGAATTTTCCCATTGAGATCAGTTACGTATTTATTTTATATTGTTCTGGTCTTGCTGGTCTTTGACCATAATAAACTTATCCATCCCTCCGTTTAGAGTCCTGAGCCAAAACTAACAAAATGAATTTCAACAGGGAGAAATGTAAGGTCCTACACCTAAGCAGAAAAAAAAATGAACTTCACGGATATAGGATGGAAGACACCTGGCTAGATAACAGTACCTGTGAAAGGGATTTAGGAGGCTTGGTAGATCACAAACTGAACATGAGTCAGCAGTGTGATGCGACTGCCAAGAAAGCCAATGCAATTCTTGGTTGCATCAACAGGAGTATAGTGCCTAGATCAAGGGAATACCACTCTATTCTGCTGTGGTCAAATCCCTATTAATAGCTTAATTGAGACTCGGGAATTAATAATTTCAGGAGCATCTTTAAAGAAAATGGGTAGTTGACTATTAGTACAAGGGGGCCTTGAAGCTTTTCAGAATAGTTATTTTTTTAAGCTCCTGCTCACTCCTCTAGGGTCCTCGCTCAAGGCCTCCTGAATTCCTGCCTGACACTCTGCCCACTATGACACCATAGATGTCAACAGGTCATATAGCCCACCTTCAACCCTCACCTTGACCTAACAGGAAGCTCCATCCTGACCAGCTGAAGGCTCAGCCTGACTGTTAACTGCCTCTCAGTTTGCAGAGAAACAAAACCATTCCAGATTGTGACCTCATTCTGACATCGGAGGATTCTGACCTATGGCTAGGTTGGTTAGGACAATTGTGGGAGCTGCAGTCAAAGAAATCAACCTTATCAAGCCCTGCTTGGCATGTGATGAGCTTGTCCAAGGTGACACAGGCCGGCTCCTCCTCCCTGAAGGCACAGTGGGAAATCCAACTCCCAACCTCTGGCTCCACAACCAGCCTTCGTAACAACACCCAAAGAAACCTTTAGCGTGACCCGAAAGCCTGCTCCAGTAGGAAAGCACAGATCCCAAACCCTGAGGTTTTTAAGCAGAGGCTGGATGGCCATCTGCCGGGAGCGTTTTGATGGAGTTCCTGCATGGCAGGAGGTTGTACTCGATGGCCCCTGTGGTCTCTTCCAACTCTGTGATTCTATGATCAGTGGGACTGAAGGAGGGTTGAACAACCTCTGGTCCACCAGATGTTTTCGCCTACAGGTTCCATATACCAGTGGTCTCCAACCTTGGGCCTCCAGATGTTCTTGGACTACAACTCCCAGAAGCCTTCACCACCACCTCTGCTGGCCAGGGTTTCTGGGAGTTGAAGTCCAAGAACATCTGGAGGCCCAAGGTTGAGGACCCCTGCCATATACAATAGCCATTTACAGCCAGTGGCAAGGGACTGTGGGACGATTAGCCAAAAAAAAAAAAAATCTAAAGGGCCAAAGATTCCCCCACCACTGGATGAAAAGATATCTAGGGCCATGAACATATTCATCAGGAAGTAGATTCTGCTAAATGCACTGAGACCTACTTTGAAGCAAGCATGTACAGGATTACGGCACAACTGAGCCTCGATCCAACCCAAAGTTTGTTTGTTTTCTTCTCTAGGTTCCACCAGGAGCTCCGAAGCAACATTCCTCCTCCCCAAAACAGAGGCTGCCTAGAGAAGCCCTGGCAATCGCCCACCAGAAATAAATAACCAGGTTTAATTTTATACCAATTTTAGTATCAGGGTTACCCATCGGAGGATCCTGGGAATTCTCATTTGGAAAATTGTTAAAAAGGATTCCTAGGCCCCAAGCAGAATTCCTGCTCCCAGGGAAACTGGAACAAGTACCAAAGTTGGAGTCTGAAATAGAGTAGGATCCCCATATCCGTGGGGGATCAGTTCCAATCCCCCTTGTGGAGGCTGAACAACACAGATTATAGCAAACACTACTTTAACAGAGAACACTATACAAAACATGGCCTCTGCCTCCCTCCAGTTGCACGTTCTGATTTATTTGAAATTAATATTTCTAGGATTTTTCTTTTAATTATTTTTAATATTTTCAGACCGCAGATAAGGGAATCAGCGAATACTGATCCCACGGACAAGGGAGCCCTACTGTATACATTTAGTCCTAAAGATTCAGTGCATCTTTTGCTACTACTTCAATTTCTGAAATGTTTTGCTGGTTGTTGTGGGTTTTTCAAGTTCTTTGGCCATGTTCTGAAGGTTGTTCTTCCTGACGTTTCGCCAGTCTCTGTGGCCGGCATCTTCAGAGGACTGGAGTAGGAACTCTGTCCATGCTCTGTTGCTGTTTTTGGATAGTGCTGGTACCTTAAACTCAAGGATGAGCATAGTTAAATGGTTCTCCTGGATTTCAGAAGTGCTGCTGAAGCATTCCAGTTCTTTACTGCCTCTTCTTACACCAGAGGTGCTTCAGAAATGTCTTTTTTTACACATCCTGGGAGGCATAAGTGGGTAATCAAATTTCTGATCTCTGGGCAGGTACCCAACTCACTGAGCTAGCCAGCCAGTCCTAGCATTCGACAGGGCAAGTTTTATTTACGTTCCACTCTTGTATGGCTAATGATAACTGAAGAAGGCAAGATTCTGTATGAGCAGGATGGGGAAAATATCAAACCATTTATTGATTGAGCTGAACAAATAACCATTTTTGCTCTCAGATAATGAGATTCAAACGTTCTCAAGCATTACTGTGCTCAGTGTTGCACTGTGAAAGGTATGAGTCAGCTCTGCAGAATTTGAAGTTATCCCTGCTTACTAAAGAAAAGGATTTTATCAAATGTTAAAGGCCAATGTGAGAACACACCATCTCCCTAGCACAGAGAGGCCTGGTTCAGGCATAACCGACAAAACTTTTGTGGACAAAGGGAGGAAAGTAGGACTTTGTGGTTTGATCCTGTTTTGCAATCTTTGTTCACAGAGGAAGAGGTAAAGAGCTGAAGTTATGTGGCCGCTTAACGCATAGTTCACTCCGAAATGCCATTTGAACTCAGTCTCACTCAGCTAAACCCACAAGTTCATATCTGCTTTCTCCTCAAGGCGGTGTACAGGGAGGGGGCTATCACATTTCCCCCACAATCAAGGTACGTAAGTTCCAGGGATCAGTCTCCCGCGCACCCCAGCACAGTATGAAATCCTCCTTAAAAGGGGGGGGGGGATAATATGGAAAGTGGCCGGGTGTCCACTTCCTGGTTGGTACAAATAATTTTGTCTCATTTCATTTATAAAGTGTGGTTTTACGTGGCTACAATTAATTTTAAAGCTGTGTCGCTACTCCTGAGGGCTTCCAGGAGCAGGAATTTGTTTTTTCATGCCAAAAAATAACCTTGGGATGGGAGGAATTGGGCGGAGGGCCACAAGAACAGTGTTGGGAGGACGCATCACATGGAGACCACGAGATGCAACTTCATGATCCAATCTACCCCGTGTTAGGTCTTTCTCTTCCCACTGCCTTCAGTTTTGCTCAGCACTATTGTCTCTTCCAGTGAGTCTCGTTTTCTCATGATACAGTCGAAGAAGAAACTCTCCAGATTTGTTATTTTAGCCCCTTGTCAGAGTTCAGGTCTAATTTTACTTAGCAGCCATGTATTAGTTTTTCTGTAAAGTTCTCCTCTGACACGGCATTCCAAACACATCAATATTTTTTTTTCTATTGGCTTTCTACACTGTTCATCTACTACATCTAAACATAGAAATTGGTAATACCATAGTGAACTCCTTTTCATCTGCTTGGTCACAACATATATGTTACGCGCTGTCAAGCTGGAACCAACTCATAGCGACTCTTAAGTCTGTCAAGCCAAGCGAGATATTCAAGGAGTGGTTTTATCAGACCACCCACCCCTCGTGAGTTCTTTGGCCAAGCAGGGATTTGAACTTGGGTCTCCTGAGTCCTAGCCCATCACGCTGTCCACTACACCCATCTGGGTACCCTGCTGCAACAGTACATACCGCCACACCAGACTGAATGCATTCAGTCTTGTCTGGTTTTGGAAGCCAGAGTCACGACCATTTCCCTTGGGAATACCCAAAATCACCAGGCAGGAAAGAATTTCCTCTGAATCTCTGGAGAGCTGCTGCCCGTCAGAGCCGATTGTGCTGGGTCTCATGGAGGAATGGCCTGAGGCAGTATAAGGCAGCTTGCCGTGTAGGATAGGAGCTTAAGGTGGAGTTCACAGCGATGTATGGAAGTGAGAGCTGGACCATAAAGAATGCTGACTGCCAAAGAATTGATGCTTTTGAATTGTGGTGCTGGAGGAGACTCTTGAGAGTCCTCTGGACTGCAAGGAGATCAAACCTAACCATTCTAAAGGAAATCAACCCTGAGTGCTCACTGGAAGGACAGATCCTGAAGCTGAGGCTCCAATACTTTGGCCATCTCATGAGAAGAGAAGACTCCCTGGAAAAGACCCTGATGTTGGGAAAGTGTGAAAGCAAGAGGAGAAGGGGACAACAGAGGACGAGATGGTTGGACAGGGTCACCGAAGCGACCAACATGAATTTGATCAAACTCCGGGAGGCAGTGGAAGACAGGAGGGCCTGGCGTGCTCTGGTCCATGGGGTCACGAAGAGTTGGACACGACTTAACAACTGAACAACAACAAAGGTGGAGTTGATAAGAGAGACATAGGGAGCCCATCAAATTATAAGATGGGGCTAACCTGAAACGAAGAGAAAGTCTGATGGCTTCCTTCATGTTCTGAAAAGAAAATTATGCACAGAAGAGGATCTCAAAGGATTCAGATGCTTAAAAGTGGAGATGAAAAGGGGCATGCATACTCATACTAATGGCTTGCTAAGAATCATGACAGGACCTATGGAAGATCAAAACAAAGACTTCAAATGCTAGGAAATATAGTTGTCACATAGCAAAATGAACTGGAACTTAGATGTCTTCTTAAGCTGATCTCGAGCAAAGGAAAACTTACCATTCAACCACAGTGTGCTGAATAATGATAATGATGATGATTTTAAGAGGTATAATTTCTTTCCTTGGCTCGAATGATTCATGATCCATTAGTTCTATTCCCAAGACAGGAGAATAAAGCCTCTGCAACTCCGGGAAGAGAGTGAGAGTCTATATATCAAAAGATGGGATGTAAAGCGTCCGCCTTCAAAGAGGGCAACCTATTGGTGTAAACTGTAGGACTTTAAAAAACAAACAAACCAGCACCCCTGCATGGTGTGATCATTTGGCAGATTTTAATGAGTCTGAATTACTTGAGAAGGGGAAAAGACTCTTTGGAAAGTGTTTGGAATCTCCAGCAGTCTAACCTGCTGCGGCCAGGCTGCTGACCGGAGCCAATAATAATGAGAACAGAAATCCAAAGTGCTGGACTTGTCCTATAAAGCCTTATATATGGTTTGAGTCCAAAGTACCCAAAGCTCTCTATTTCCCTATAAGATCCTGGCCCAGGATTGAAGCTCTTTTTGGGGAGGAGGTCTTTCTCTCAGTCCCACTGCCTTTATAGGCATGCCTCATTCAAACATGAAACAGGGTCTTTTCAGTGGCTGCTCCAAGACTGGGCTACTGTCCCCAAAGTCAGGTGCCCCCCTTGTCATTCGTACACAAGTAGGCAAAGATCCTTCTGTTTAGGTTGGCATTTGGCAACGGTAAAAGGTTCCCCTTGAACTTCAGTCCAGTCGTGTCCGACTCTAGGGGATGGTGCTCATCCCTGTTTCCAAGCCATGGAGCCAGCATTTGTCCGTAGACAGTTTCCATGGTCACGTGGCCAGTGTGACTAGACACGGAATGCTGTGGCCTTCCTACCGTAGTGGTACCTATTTATCTACTCACATTTTTATATGCTTTTGAACTGCTAGGCTGGCAGGAGCTGGGACAAGCGACGGACGCTCACTCCGTCGCGAGGATTCAAACTGCTGATCTTTTGACCTTGCAGCCCAGGAGCTTTGCGGTTTAACCCACAGCACCACCACGTCCCTAGTCGGCAATGGACTCTCTGCCAAAGAAGGAGTTTTTTAGAGGATGATCACTTTTTATCCTCCCCCCCATGTGTATTAAAATGATTTTATTCATTAGCTTCAACATGATAGTATTCATTAGTTCTAACACGATAGTATGTTTAATGGCTTTGTTACTTGTATATTTTTTTTGAAGTTTTTTAAAAAGCTCTATTTGTCTCTTAAATATTTTGTCAGTTCTAGTCATTGGCTAGATAGCTCAAGAGCAATGAGTTCGAATGACCGCGTGCCTCTTCAGAGAACAGCCATTATGTGACTCTGGGCAAGCTAATTATTCCTAGAGCACCCCCAGGTGAGGGGGCTGATAAACGATATCTGAATATTATACCTAGAAAACCTTAAGAAGGCACACCACCATAAGTTAGAATTGATTTGATGGCACAATTAAACTTCACTGAATTTCCTTTACTGGGAGACAGACAGGATAAGAATAGACTTCAAGATGAATGAAAATATATCTTAACTTTTTTGGGTTGCCCAGAAAATCTCAACGTGGCCTTTCTGGTGCCCTTAAGATCTGTTTATCCACCATTCTCATCATGCTGGCTAGGAATGAAGACAGCTGAAAGCCCACACATTTGAAAAATGGTACCTCGAGAAAGACTGGCTTAGAGCAAATATGTATTCTTTTCAATTATTAAACTTTATTTGAATTTCATCCCAGTTGAACGAAGAAAAGAATAAAATGCAGTCACTGAAACAAAAACAACCCAAAAACCATAAAGCAAAATAAAACAACAGATAAACAAGGAGCTGATGCAACTAGATGAAAATATAATAAATCACAAAAGTATGGCAACAATGACACAGGAATGGTATCGTCAGCTCCTCAGAAATGGAGGAAAATCTTTTGACAACCGACCTCATCAGCCAGTTCAAGGGCATAAAACAAGTTGAAGCCAGAATTCCTGTGTTCAAGTGGCCTGCCTTTTGCTCATGCTCACACACCAAAGTTCAAAGAGTCTCTCTGCTACACCTCTCCCTGATGATTTAATTCTGATAAAACTCCCAACATTTATTTTCAGACAGGTTTCTGCAAGTTTCTTCTGAAACTTACCTCTGCAAGAATAATTCTGCAGTACATGAAAAATTCCCTCCCCTGTGTTATTAACTAGGTTTTCCGGCACAAAACTTTAGCCTATTCATTGCTAAAACAACCATTAATTCCTAAACTTCTGCATCAATGAGCCGTATATGGCTTATGATGAACTTTAGATTGCTGAGGAGTCAATTGACATACTGGATGAAATCCTTTTTGTTTAATATGGGTGTAACTAAACTACCAAGTTAGCCCAGGCTAGATTGGAATAAACAGAGTTGTTTCAAGATGCATTATGTCATTTAGAGTT
This sequence comes from Pogona vitticeps, assembly GCF_051106095.1. Lineage (NCBI taxonomy): Eukaryota > Metazoa > Chordata > Lepidosauria > Squamata > Agamidae > Pogona > Pogona vitticeps. The sequence continues at coordinate 7,288,375 of NC_135788.1, forward strand.
ATCTTTGCATTCACACTCAAGCATCAGGTGGTTGCAGGATAAGAAACTGCACCACATCTCATACTGATCTTATTTAGCCTGTTCCTCTTTCTCTGCCTTCATGCCCCCATGCCCCTCTCCTTCCTCCTTTCCATGTGGGAGTAGAAGTAAGCTGGATTTTTAAAACAATTATTGAGAAGTGGCATAGCGCTGAACTGGCTTGCCACACAAGTGATATGAAACACCCACCAGTAGCACTGGTTTGGTTCAATTCTGCTGATCACACACAGAGGAAACTGAACTCAAATGGAGTGCTCCTAACCCCGGCCACCCTAAAAAACAGACGTCTCTTCCAATAAGGGCCATGGAAGAGAATCAGACTGGTTTGCAATTGCCTATACTGCATCTCGTTTAGTCACCATAAAACAGATTGAACCTGACCATGTAAGATAAATCGTTATCTGGTCACTCCCTCAGTCACAACCAGAGCTAGACCAATGACTCAATGGAATCTACATAGAAGTTGACACGCCACATCTCCACTGATTCCGTGGGCTTACTCTAGTTGTGACTTACTAGACGAAGCAACAGGATTTCAGCCACTAAGTTAGAAAACATTCTGTTTTCACTTGTTTAACTGTCCTATTAAAGCATTCCCATGGTGCAAGATCTAAACCTGAGAACAGGGTAGAGGATCATAGATTTAGCACCTAATTTAGCAATTTCTAAACCTATTAAACTGGCATGTGTGGCGGGTATGTGTATGGGTGTTTCATGGGAAGATTCTAATCCGCTCCCCCCAGGCCGTCTAATCATATTACCAACACAGAGGGGGAAAGCGAGGTTGTGGCAACTTCCCCTTTGAATTGTTCCAGAGAATCAGATTTCCATGAATGAACTCAACAACTCATTTCTTCCCAGGAAATCATACTGCTGAATCTCAAGAAGAGACACAATTAGCTTTCACCATCATCACAGAACCAACACGGAGGAGACCAGAGAACCCTACCTTCCGTGAAGCATGTTTCTCTGAATTTTCCACATCTCCATCCAGGAATGGCATGGCAAATGAGCTGAGATCCTAGAAGAGAAGGAAAACAGTAGCACGTTAACACCTTTAAAGGTATCATGGCCCATCTTTAACAGGCCTTAGTAAGGTTACTTATTTAAAAGAACCAAGCAATTGCTCTGTAGTTGGGAAGAATAGTCCTTGGCAAATACAGGCATTATTCTGAAATTATTTGGTAAGAAGTAGCAAGGGTCTAACAAGAAAACCATGAATGGTTCAGAGCTCTGGAGAAAATTCTGTGGTTCCAGCATCTCACTGAAACATGTATTGGATGAAAGACAAGGCAAATACATTTACAGCCAGTCTTGGGCTCTATATTCCTTTGGGGTTGTGAAATCAAATCTTTAAAGAATCCCCCTTGGATTAGGTTGTACTCCACGAAGCAAAACAAACCTCTCTAGAGACCTTCTTCAATCCACACTGCAGTCTTCTCCTTTCAAGAACAGAAAGGACAACTGGTTGAAATGTAATCCCATTTCCAAGGAAATGAGACATCTGGGTTTCCTGTGTAATGCCCCACCTATTTTTGCAGTTAGCGAGAAGCAGTTATTCTCCATCCCACCCCGGCAGAATTCTTGTCTTGTATAGCTTGTTCTCCTTCTAGAAAGTTCTGGACTGGAATGCTCTCAGATGCATGAGGAAGAGGGATTCCTTGGCTTTCCAGTGCTTTCTTTCACAAAGCTCTGTGTCTCGTAATCCCAAACCACACAACATAACTCAAACATTTATGACATCTTTTATTGTTCGTAGCAATCTTCATACCTAGCAGAATACATAAAGCATCAGGAGCAGAAGATTGACACCAGGACAGTGTTTTAAATTACATTAAAAGAAAATTATATTTTCTTGCTACAGTTCAATATATTTTCATTAGCAGGAACCAGGCGGTTGTTAAATCAATTAACAATAATTAGCAAAAAAAAAGTCAGAAGGGAGGGAAAGCATTTATAGTGACAATCAGGTAGCTCTGAACGATGCAAGGAAAATTACACTTATGGGACAAATATGTCTGAGTTATCTTTCATTAAGGAAGAAAAAGTGGAAGTGCATCGCTACTTGCTTGTTGGCTAGTGGACTTTCATTTTTAATGAATAATATCCTGCTTGGTATTGTGATCCGGTTCCGAAAGCAGATGATGTAGGGTTGAGGGAAATACCTCTATCTCTTTGCTCTTGGCTGTGTGATCTGATCTCTGATCTCTGCCTCTTCTATGATCTCCTTGGTTGCTGCTGGTTTTTGCATTAAATCAGGAGTTTGCTGCATTCACCCTGGCTAGTTTTGTATTTAGCAAAGCTGTGCTTGCTTAAATGTCATTTCCGCATATCGATTTGTTTTCTGCTTTAAAATCTTTTTTTTGTTTGTTTTGTTTTGTTTGATAACCTAAGTTCAGTCCAAGCACCAGGATCGCTTATTGTCTGACACTGCAGGGCCAAACTGGACACCCTGGTGACTTTCCTGCAACACCTTCCTACTGTCTACTGAAAGATGACTTGCAGATCCACGGGTCACCACTTGCAAACTTCCGGATTAAGAAAAACAAGAAAAGCAGCTTGGGTCGACTTCAAATGATCCAGGAAGGAAACAAGAAGTGTCACTGTGAGAGTCATTCTGGCAAGGAGGAGAAGCAAGAGCATCCGTCGTGCTGAGCCTACAGAAATATTTACTGATGGCAAATAAAGCTCTATGGATTTTCTGTGCTGATTCCAAAAACCCACCTTCTATTTAATAAGTTTACTTTTGGTTCCGGTAAGAACATGGCCACAGGCCACAGGGAAAGCAAGTAAGAGCATAGCTTCTTCCATGTTTGTACACATTTACACGGTATGATGTAATTTGATTTGTGACAGATAGGACTTAAGCAAAGATATAGCTGCTGGCAGACTATCTCTTTACATATTCTTTCACACACCATTACTGGCAGAAGATTTCTCACAATGGCATCCAGACAGCTGGAAGACAGACTGGATTATTTTGGCCATCGAATGAGAGAAGAGGGACAACATTTATGACGAGTGTCCATAAAACAATCATCATTGTATCTCTTTTCATTTTCCAACCCCATATCGAGAACAAGAGTGCCTACAAGCCTGTGGTCTGATCCTTGTACTCCAACTCTGGAGAAGTTGGTGATGCCCAGAAAAGCTCATGCCTAAACCTTATTTGTTCATCTTAAAGGAGCCACAAACCTCTTGGTTGACTTTAGAGCAACCGACTAACACAGCTAACTCCTTGGAAAGATGCTTGAGTCTTTCTGCTTCCACTGTGGATTTCAAAAACCATTACTGTCACATCTCTTAGCTCAAATGCAACCCTCAGCGTGTCCTTTCAAGACATAAACTTCACGGCTGCAAAGCGATGCACATTCACCTGGGCTGCGGAGAAGTATATGCTACAGTGGGGCTTACAACAGAGCCAACGTGTTCAAGTCAGCTTAACTTCTCACAGATGGCTGCGTGATGTGCTTTGACACCAAGCCATTTTTATACTAATGCATATATTATTTTTAAGTGTGATTATGCTCCCTGTAAGTGAGTAATGTGCTGAGCATATAAAGAATACAAACCTTCAGGCCCTCTGAAAACAACTGAAGCTGACTATAGTATATGGTTCTACTCTAGGAAGTCAACACCACACACAGGACTCCCAATCCATTTCTGTTCTAGATCATGCAAGGCCCTAGCAATTCCTGGTGCTGTTCCTGTATAAACCTGCTCTGCTCATCCAAAAGGTTCAGAAGACGTGTTATCTGCCCATGGCACATAGAGGGCACGGCCTCCTTGGTGGTGGCACCAAGACCAAAGAATTCTTTCCTGCGACATTCCTCAGCTGCCTTTTTTGCCCCTCTCTATGTAGTCAAAGTACTAGTCTAGACTAGAGAGCACTAGTCGCGCTGGCCATGTGACCGTGGAAACTGTCTTCGGACAAACGCTGGTTCTGTGGCTTGGAAACGAGGATGAGCACCACGCCCCAGAGTTGGACACGACTGGACTAAATGTCAAGGGGAACCTTTACCTTTTTACGTAGTCAGTAAAAATGCTACTATTCATTCCACTCTTCTTATAAATAGATGGTTTTCTGTTTTAAATGTTACAACACTGTTTGCTTAAATGTTCAATTTCGTGCTGATGTGAAGTACAAGCATCATCACAACAGGCACTCCAACCTCTGAGACACACCAGCTGTAACAGCTGTCAGGTCAGAGAGTCTGATACCAGAAAAGATAGCTGGGGCAAAGGAGCAAAGGACGGCACTATTACAGCAATTAATTTGGATTGTATTTATAGAAATTACCCTAATAAAGTATTATTATCATTGCAACTGTGACAGCTACATAAAGGCTACAACATGATCGGGGGGGTCTACAGTCGCTGCAACCGTGGTGCAGCTTTCTATACATAGGCCAGGCACTTGCCCCCTAAATGAGTTACTGTCTGCACAACAGCTGCAGGGAAGGCACTTTTGATTTGAGCTAAGAGCCACCTATGAGAACACTGATCTATTAAGAGGTAAAGGGGTCCTTACCTGTATGCATGAAACACTCCATTGAATGCATGAAAATCCAATAAATGCAGAAAGAAGTGGAGTTGTCATTCTGTCTCATGGCCACTGGGGGGGGGGAAGAACAGCTGTTCTCACTGCTTGTTTAGGTTCTTCTTGGTTAATAGCCATGAGTAATTCTCATGAGCAAAGAGATCAGCTGGCATGCAATAGCACTAAAGCTTGAAGGCTGCTATTATGGCTAATTATTATTAATCCTTTATACAGCATATTCGGCATCTAAACAGATCCTGTCCCAAATTCAGGATCATGACCATAGACAGGTGTGTCAAATCTGAAGACCGAGAGAACGCTTTCTCCAGCCCACAGTCCTGGATAATGAACTGCACTAGAAGACGGAAGACATGGGTGTCGGAAGAGTAGAACCGATACAGAAGGCAATTATGTTTTGTTGGCCGTGCAAAAAACAGATGGAGATGCCTCGTATAGTCACAGTCCATCTATCTGGCCAATCCAGAAGCTTCATGCTGCCTGCCAATAACAGGAGCTGATGTTAGATATTCTGAACACGGAAGAGGATTCTACCATCTGCAGCCACACAACAGATTAAATCCTAGCCTCACATTTCACACACTGGGTTCTCTAAGAGATATCTTAAAACAAAACAAACTGTACCAGGTATCATTCAAGGTATGTTACCTGTACAAGATCCAGAATCAAGATAACCAGGTTATTTCACTCACACACATGTATTAAAGGCATTAAGCTATTAACTGGGTCAGGTTGAGGATGTGTCAGAATAGCAAAATAGTCAGTGAGGCAGTGGGCGAGGTGTCTACATGCAACGAGCCATGCAAGAGCGGTCTGATTTATCGTTCCGGGCATCAGGTAGAAACTTCTGTACACACAGGTCTGGTAAGATTTTCTGATTAAATACCAAATATTGATCTCACAGTACATTTACGACCTCTTAGAGCAACCTACCTAGGAGTGTGTACATTCCATGTTTGTTTGTTTGTTTTGAACAGTTGTAACTTAGTATTTTCCCGTTTCTATACTTTGCACATCTTCTCATGTTAGAGAAGGGAAAAAGCCATCTGAAAGGTTACAATTAGCATGATCCTCTCCTAAATCCAAAATCCTTATACAAAATAATACGTACTATAGTCTATGTTACTGCTGGATAGCTCCGTGGTTTAGGTTTTGGCTGTGGAGCCAAAGGCTGGGAGTTTGATTCCCCACTCCTCCCCCTCCCCCTTTGATAGGGGGTAGACCCGATGATCCATCCATAGTTTTCCTTCCTGCTCTGCAGTTCTCAGATCACCTTATCTACAATTTTTTTCATTTCAATTTGCAAATAAAGTTGCACGATGATCTTAATACTGTGGTCTTGCATGTCTGGCCGTTCGGTCCTACACGGCTTACTTCTGTGAGCCACGCTCTACCTCATGGAGGTGGCTATTTACAGCCTCTGGAAAAATAGTTTTCCCTTTCCTTTTTTACTGGGTCCTCGTAACTTTCAATGCCAGGAGTGACACTGACATCTTCTGCGTATAAAACATGTGCTTGCTATTGACCTATCTCGCCTCTCGAAATCTGGAACAGAACTTGGGGAAAAATATATTTATTTATATTGTTATCCCGTCCAACCAGCAGGGGTGGTGGGAGCTAAAGTTCCCCCATGCCCTCCACGGCCACTTTCCCTAGCTTCAGCCTAAATGTAACTCTTACCTACCTTGACATTATTTCTAAGGCATTCTTGGTTGTGACAATTGTTTTAATATTTGTTCACCTCTTTACTCATTTTGCTAAAAATAGAGAAAATCCCTCTGTGTTAAATGATGGCATTTTACCAGCATGACTGGACCATGCATCCGATGAGAACCCAGGTCAAACCAGAAGCCAAACCTGGGCAATGATCTACAAACACAGTCTACGACGACTGCCAATATTCTTGCTTCTTGGAACTGTTCCTATCTGGCATATGCTTTTACTGCTGTCTCTCCTCACCACATCCTTTTACAAGAACTGTCTGTGCTGAAACAGGCTGCTGTTCCTTTGGCACTTGTAATCTGTCTTCTGGAAAACCTGTGAGCAGAATAAAATGGAGAACGCTCACTTGCTCTTATCTCCAGCATCTCTGGGTTAGGTGTTTTGCCTGGCTTGGTCCCCTTGCATCCGAAAAGCAAACGAAATCTTCCTTCCCAAATGTCTTCCCAACCTCACCCAAATCTTCCTACAATCAATACAATCCTTTATCCACAGGGATGAAACGGATGCATTGAACGTTTGGGTAATGACTCTACTTCTGGCAGTGGAGCCTTTTGCTCCCTTTGATGTATGGAAGTGAGAGCTGGACCATAAAGAAGGCTGACCACCGAAGAATTGATGCTTTTGAGTTGTGGTGCTGGAGGAGGCTCTTGAGAGTCCCCTGGACTGCAAGGAGAACAAACCTATCGGTTCTGAAGGAAATCAACCCTGAGTGCACACTGGAAGGACGGATCCCGAAGCTGAAGCTCCAATACTTTGGCCATCTCATGAGAACAGAAGACTTCTTGGAAAAGACCCTGATGTTAGGAAGGTGTGAAGGAAAGAGGAGAAGGGGACAACCGAGGATGAGATGGCTGGACAGGGTCACTGAAGCGAGCAACATGAATTTGACCCAACTCCGGGAGGCAGTGGAAGACAGGAGGGCCTGGCATGCTCTGGTCCATGGGGTCATGAAGAGTCGGACATGACTAAACGACTAAACAACAACAATTTGCCACCATTTCCCTCCATCACCTGTGTAAATAGCAATATACTATTTCTAAATATGGAAGCAACATATAGCTATCATGGTTAAGAGATCTGTTTCCTATAAATTTCTCCAAATCTCCTCCAAACTGCCTAAACCAGTGATCATTTACACATACTGTGGCTCACATTTCCTGAACCAATTTTTTTTTGAAATGCTGACAATTCCATTGATAAAGAATGACACATACATACATCCAGATGTAGGGCATTACTGTAGCAACACCAACAATTTTTCTCCCTGAATTTGACTCAGTGTCTGTTTCTCTTCTGGCACAGTGGGAAATGTTGCAATCTGATGTCTTCTCTGTTGCAATCTTTCTACCACTATTCCCAACACAGTTTCACAAAGTGAAAAAGGCATTCTGGAAGGAAGAATTCAAGCCTTCACCCAGTACTGCAGAAACTGAAACTGACAGAGAGCAATCAAAGAGCGCCTAGTCAAGAGGAGATCAGATTTTTTTTTCCTACCCCCTAATCCCACAGCCTGGACAAAAAGAGCCTGAAAAAAGGATGCTTTCAATTAATCTTACAAAGAACTTTGGTGAAAAGCACTGGTCTGTGAGTCATTATAGATGGGTCTTGCTTTTAAGGACTGGTACTAAGAGACCAAATATGGAGTATATTTAAAGTGTTGTTGTATGGATCCTGTCAACTGAAGGGAAACTATACTTTGGAAAAAAACCCAAGAGTGGAAGCAATCTCTAGCAAAAGGGTTCCCAAAGTTCCCAGAATCACAACCAATCCTTTATTTCCGATAAACTCTCACACTTTCCCACCTCTCTTTTAACATCACCCAGCCCCTACTTAACAAAAAAAAAAAAAATTGTGATTGAACATTCAAAATAAACACAAAAACCTGGTAATTTTGTTTACATTAAAAATAATCACGAATATAATTTTCTTTTCACGAAAAGTTCATGATCTATAATGCGCCTTAAAGAAACAGCAGAAGCCGAATGAAGGGGGGAAATGAGCAGTTTGTTCAAGCTGGCAAAACTATTCTTTATTATGAACATCTCAAAGTCTTCTGCCCATGTATTCGCGAAGGTATTCTGCCCATCATGGAAGTTGTCCCTGCTTACCTGGGGAGCACTTCCCCTTGCCCCAGGTTGGGAACAATGCTCTAGACCAGTGGTCCCCAACCTTGGGTCTCCAGATGTTCTTGGACTACAACTCCCAGAAGCCTTCACCACCACATCTGCTGGCCAGGATTTCTGGGAGTTGAAGTCCAAGAACATCTGGAGGCCCAAGGTTGGGGACCACTGCTGTAGTGCAGTGGATATGAGGCCTTAGATATTCATGGACTACAACTCCCAGAAGCTTTAGCCGTCACAGCCAACAGTCAGGAATTTGTATTTCAAGAAGGTCTGGATCCTTGGGTTTCAGAAACGGTCCTCTGGTGAGCAGAGACACAAGAGGCACAGATGTTGCTACCAGAGCTACAGCCGTTGCTATGCCTCTACCAATCACCTTTACAAATCAGCAAACTGTTCACCTTACCTGTGAGGTCCCAACAGGTGGGAATGGAGGATCAGAATGGCTCTGCTCATCTGTCTGAGCCTCAGAAGCTTTCCTGCCTCTGCTGGTCATTCTAAACTGTCAGCAGAATGTTCATCTTCACTGCCAAGCAACCGGGGCTAAGGAAAGAAAGACGATGATCCTCATCTAGCCAAACGTTAGCTTCTAGCCTTCTCCTGCCTCTTTCTTCCTCCCTTTCAGCCCCACACATGTCCATTGTAACTGACCAGATGCTTTCCCAAAAGGAATTAATTAAGCAGCAGTCATAGAGACCCACTGCAGAACTGCTGGAAGACCTAATCCATGATACTGAGGATTGGTCATTTTTGTAAGAAGAAGTTGTTTTAAATGAGAGGGGGGAAAAACCATTATCTTTAGCAAGCCAGTCCATAAGCTGACTATGTGAAACATGAGCAAATTCAGCTCTTAAATCTAAAGGTACTGAACTTCTGAGGAGCATAAGGTACAAAGCAAAGCTTTGTTTTGATGGGTTCTTCAACACTGTCAACAAAATGTTGCTTGGGTCAATGTTCACACAATTTGTGCACCTGACATTCAGAGTGACAACAGGAGCCCTCGGATAGCAACCTGAAGTCAACTCAGCCGCAGACCTGAACCACAACAACAACATTAGCAGCGAATACAGTATTAATGTTATACTGAGCGTCCCTGTCTCTTTGCATTAGAACTAGCGACAGCAAAGTACTTGGAACGCTGAAATTATTTCTACCAGTCATGCAGAAGAAGACAGAAATTGCAGGGTACAGAGGACAGATGGTTAAACAAAAATTCAACAGATTTCTCACCCACCCCCTCCAACTCCCACACGCTCCAGTATTTAATTTCTTTCTTCAAATTATGAAGCGGGGGGAGGAATTACAGACCAAAAACAAACCTCCAACAATAATCAGGGAAGGAACATCGTGTGCTGCCTTTCATGTTCTTGTAATTAAGAAAAAAAATCACTGTGTCAGTTACGCGTGCAAAATAAACAAAACATTACCTATAACACCCGATACATGAGGATTATGTATTTCTCTTAAACGCTTAACAACGGCCTCTTTTCCCCAGCCTTGTTTGCACTAAACATACACAACCTGCTTTTTTCGACAGCCTTTGGAAAAACACAAGAGGACGTATACAAATCCATTACTTACGGCTCTGAAAAATCCCGCACTTTGGGTCGAGACAACCATAGAAAGGCATTTAAGGGAGAGGGGAATTTTCCCGGGGAAAACAAGAAAGCAAAATGTGAAGGTTTCAGGTCCAGCAAACGGTGCTGCTGCTGCTGCTGCTATCACAACAGATGGGGACTGGTGTTTGGTGCGTTATCAATTCCCAAAGCACAGGGACCAGGGAGACGGCAGGAATGCAAGGTAAACCCAGGAGAACACAGACAACAGTTTCATCTGATGCTCAGAGGCTGCAAGCCAGGCATGCCTGCGACAACTCAGATTTGATTATTCCAGGAAATCTCCAGCTCACCCCTATTAACTTTATTGAGAGGGTGAGCTAAAATCCTAGGGAGACCAAGTACTAAATTGTGGAGATGTAAAAATAAAGGGGGGGATGTGTTTGTCTATCACATGGGATTAGTGGACTGTTTTTTTTCCAGGGGAGGGTGTTAAGATATTGGTAACTACGGGAAGGCAGGATTCTCTGGAAAAGGCAATAATGCTTGGAAAGATGGGAGGCAGCAGGAAAAGAGGAAGACCAGATGCAAGATGGACTGACTCGCTAAAGGAAGCCACAACCTTGAGGTTGCAAGAGCTGGGTGGGGCTGTTGAGGACTGGACATTTTGGAGATCCCTCATCCATAGGATCACCATAGACTTGATGGCACATAACAAGAAACGAGGATAATCTAGTAAGGGCAGCTGGTACGAATGGAAAGTGGGAGCGTTCTGGGAAGAGGCCTGCCTTTTGCTTCAGCGGGTTTTGCACCGCGTTAAGAAAACTGTCAGTCTGAAACCTTTCTGGATTTCTTTTTTTAGACTATCCTTGGAGGAGATAAAAGCAAGACACGTACACTTGATGATGATGTGCAAATCAGCAACTGGACTCTTATTTAATTCATTGCTACTCTTCTTCACAGGCCTACCACACCAGTGTCTGCTGATTCCAGACTTGTGGCAGCGTGCCTATAATCTTGTGCTGCATTGCATTTCCTGCAGCACAGCAGAAGGGGAAACAATAGGATGGAAAGAAGGGATAAAGTAGGAATATCAAGAGACATCCCCATTACTATTGCTTTTCCTCCCTGCAACCGAGGGCATCTCCCAAATATCACTCTTGTAAGGAGAGGTGCTAAAGCAGTAGGTGGTGATGGCAGTCACATCAGGATAATCTCATGGACCTCATCTCGTACAAACAGATTCCTGGATGAACTTGCACAATCTCTTCCTAGAAAGCTATCAGCGAGCCACTCCTTATGGTAACTGGTACTAATACTGTACCTTAATGCACCAGTTTCATGACTCCTCTCCAGATATGACAATAGGCTAAACGTAGCAGGCCATTAGAAGTGGAGCTGCCTTAAAAGACATCTGTTTGACTTTGTTTCCATAGTTTGCAAATTAGTTTGGTTTGGTTTTGTGACTCGTCATCAGGAGCATGAGTTTTATTTACAAGTCTAACCAACGAGGTACTCAGCTTTGAAGAACTTATACTTTCTAATGACAGGCAAACTATACTGCACATGATGATTCTAAGAGAGGAGTTTGAATCACACAGCCAAGAACACTCCCTGCATCCAAAGAGCAACATCATATCCATACAGTCAGAGAAACAAGTGTAAAAGTGACTTCTGAGTCTACCAAGAGCCTAGCTCATTAAATGCAATCTTTTGTTCTCTCTAAACTCCTATGTCAGACACTGAAGTGCCCCCTATGCGTAGTGATAGCACAGATTCAAGTTGGTCTCTTGGCTGTTAAAAGAATGGGGTAGGGAAAGCTACATTCACCCCCAAGACACAACATGGAGATAGCCAATCAGAATGACCAACACATCAAGATACCTCTCAAGACCACACTAGTAATGTGACATCATATATCGAGATCATACAACATTGTGTGTGTGTGTGTGTGTGTGTGTGTGTGTGTGTGTGTGTGTGTGTGTGTGTGTGTGTGTGTGTGTGTGTGTGTGTGTGTGTATATATATATATATATATATATAAAAAATATATATATATATATATATAAAATACAGTCTGGTTCAGACCACTTCTGCTTTTTGATTTAACTCAGAATTACATTAGAACTGAAATGGAAGGCACTCAGCAAATTTAATCACTGCTTTGTACTCAACGGAACAAATGGAATTTTAATTGCTCTCAACATTTTGTTTGCAAGTTGTTATTAGTGACACAGAGTTTTGTATCATTTTGTCAGTCCTCTGATGGGAAGCCAGAATAGCACTCCATGTTTTTGTTGCAGTGTTTGCAATTTCTGCTAAAAATTCTCTGTGCTGCATACAGTACAAGTACAGAGATTCACAGAGAATAGCTACAAGTTCCTCAAACAGTCATCCCTTTTCTCATTAACAGGCACTTAAAGTCTCAGTAACTCACTCTGAGACATAGGTAGGAAAAAAAGAGTAAAATGTTTCATGACTTAACAGTTTTGAACAGATCAACAGCAAACAAGTAACTGACTGCAGCAGTTGAAACAGAAGCGGAAAAAACCTCAGAGCAGAGAGACTGGGCTCTCTTTGAATTCAGAGGCAAGAACTACTGATCAGTGCTTGGTAAGTTGGCAATCACACCAGCCGAAAAACATCCTCTCAGCCACACCTACTATGGGCAGCATGTGAGGTTGTAAAACCTCCAGCAGTTTTTACACACATGCTGTATGAAGTGAAACTGTTTTGGACCTGTTATTATACAACAAGGACAAACTGATCTTTTGAAACGGAAAGAAGGACTTGGAAATAAGTTACAAGGAACATAGTTACCTATAACTAGTTACTTTTCTGGCTAACAAAAATGGAACAGATTGGCACTTCAGAAGTAATATAACAGGAATGCTCACAGTCAGTGCTATTGATGTAAAGGGTAACATTCTGTAGTTACTGCCCAAAGTTATTTTTCAAGGGCATTTTAATGCATGTGAACTGGACATGTCAAAGATGCACAATGACAAGAAAAGGGTATTTTGGGGGTGGGTAGAGTTGTTATTTTTAAAGTCAAATGCACTGGCTTTAACAAGTAATGTCAAAAACAGACAAAACTATATTTTACCTATTTAAATGGCTGACAGATAAACCATTTTTAGGTTATGAGCTAGCTGAGCCGATTGGATGCCTTTAGGGATAATAAGCACACCCTACACCCATAGTTGCAATTTCTAATAGAACAGAGATCCACAGAAATTAGTCTTTTAAAAAACAAAACAAAACTGGATCCTTGAATTCCTATTGTCTGATTTCTAGTTGCGATGGGGGCCTGCTGCCATTCATCCGTGCAAATCTAGAACACAAACATGCCTTTAAGGGCACAGACTATCCGGGTGAACTTCTTCAGACAAGAAATATGGGGTTTTACAACAAGGATAATGAGAGGAAGCACTTTTTAAAAAGTATATAGGAAAATTAAAACCGCGTCGCCTTGAGGCTGCCAATCACATTTCAGAGCCCTTGTAGAAGAGGAAAACGCTTCCAGTTAACACATCTTAACCTGTAATAACAGCTGAATGGACATGTTGAAGTTACATAACAAGTCTAATACATCCTGCATATTTTCAAAGGGGGGAAGGAACCCACACGATATATAGTACAATAGTGCTATACAAGCCTCTGGTTCACATCTTCTTTTGCAACTGGTCAGTGAATGCAACACACACTTTCTTCTTTTGAGTAATCTTTGCCCTGAAAGATCAGGAATATGCAAATGTAAATCGCCCTGCTTGTCTCTACGCTTCCGTATCACACTTCAAAAAGACACACAACGTGTATAGAAACACCACAATAACCACCGGAGGAACATAAGCTTTCTGTGCTAGAAGATGTTATCAGCTGCTGCCTGAAGAGGTACATCAAAAGCAACTTTCTTGATAAAACCAGAATGCACAGTGCTGGTTTCTACAGCAGAACGAAAGCAAAGGGTGAGTCCCACATCCGACAGACCCATTGAATCAATGGAAATTCATGTAAATGGTGACTTACCACATTCTCACTCATTCAATGGATCAGGTCGAGGTGGCACTAACAAATGATTTAGGCCAAAAGGTTTACTACCCCACCACCGAGCATCATTAGAGTGCGAGGGCTATTAAAACTCAGAGTAACTATATAGGGAGATTTTTACCTAAGTGTGTAAAATGTTGTCTGATGGAACAGGGAAGTAATGTGCAGAGCCTGTGAGTTGTGGTGGAAAGAATGATGGACTAGGACTCAGGAGACCTGGGTTCAAATCTCTACTTGGCCATGGAAATGTATTGGTAGGTAGTGCTAGTAAAACCCTTAAGTATGTCTTCTATGTTGAAAACCCTGATAGGGTCACTATACAATGAATGAGACTTGATGGCACATAATCTACATAATACTTCTTAGTGGCGCTTGTTATTGAGTGCTGTTAGAATATATAATTGTGCAGCCCAGCATGTATACATGTGTATATAAAAATGACTGAGAGGTGTTATTTACCTAATAGAACCTTGTAACCAACGGGATTCTGTCTAGTGCTGGCCAATGGGCGTTTGAAGGGGTTAACTGCCTAGTAGATAGAAGAAGTGAAGAGTTAGTATGAAGCTTATTCTGCATGTTCTGTTTGTCTGTTAGCATGAGGTTTTTCTGTTGAGAAGTACTGTCCTCTTGTAATACTCTCATAAGACTGTCAAGCACAAATCTTTGCCAAACAAAATGGCAATAAATACTGTTAGTTTATTTTTTTCAACTTGTTATACAATAAACATTCTTAAAGTTTTTCCATGACTAGGTAAAGGTTCGCCTTGACAATTTGTCCAGTTATGTCTGACTCAAGGGTGTGGTGTTTATCCCCGTTTCCCACCTGTAGAGCCATCATTTGTCCGAAGACAGTTTCCGTGGTCACGTGGCCAGCGTGACTAGACACGGAACGCCATTACCTTCCCGCTGAGGTGGTACCTATTTATCTACTCGCATTTTTACATGCTTTCAAACCGCTAGGTTGGCGGGATCTGGGACAAGTGACGGAAGCTCACTATGTCACATGGATTCGATCTTACAACTACAGGTCTTCTGACCTTGCAGCAAAGAGGCTTCAGCGGTTTAACCCGCAGTGCCACCACATCCCCTTTTCCCATGACTAAATGCATATTATTTCAACTGCCGCACACAAGTTCATCTATGTAGACCAAGAGAATCTGTTCATGAGATGTGTGGATTTTTTATAGTCACACTTGATCCGCTATGTGCATAAACTGTAAGACATTTCGACAAGTGCCAACTTCTGGAGAACCCAACGTCTGCAGTAGCCACTCTCTCTCATCAGGGAATGAGTCCTTAGGTCTGTTTCACTGGTGAAAATCGACCCATCATTACAATTCACTACGGACAAACATGTTGTTCAATGGCTGACATTTTCAGTTGCTCCCAAGGGAGATCAGTATGCATAATCAGTGACCTTTCTAATCTACCCCAGTCTCTGGAGTAATGTCTGCTACAGACAAAAAGTTTGATATTTATGTCTGAAGAAACCACTGGGAAAGGAACTTCAGCTTATCCTTATCACGTCCACTTCCAGGCAACCGCTGGACATGTATTCTCTTGTTCCTCAGATCTCCACTTCAGATGGTTTTGACACGCAACACAAGCTACTAAAGCGTTGGGTTGGTTTCGCAAAACAGAAGCTAGCCATTTCTTTCCAACTTGCACAGACTTCAAGAAATGTTTTTCTTCCTTCTAAATGAAGTGGGGATGGGGTGAAATTTGGTTGAAGTAAAAAAAGCAAAATAGCAGTAGTGTGAGGGCCCTTCCATCTTTGATTCACTAACTCTTAATTATTTAACAACATAATCTTGGAGCTCCGTTTCCGACAATGGTCAGCCAGATCCTTCAGGGAAACACAGGAAGGCAACTTGGAGCTGTCATAATTAAATTAACTGCACAGACACAACAAGCTACCCACAGCTGACTCAGGGACTGTTCATATGAAAGATGCAAGCAACACCAGGTACTCTTATAAGAAAGTTATGCCTTACTTCCCAAAGGTTTATCGGTTCAACACTGGAGGTATTCAAGAGAAGCTTGTAGAGCCACCTGGCAGATGTCCTTTGAGTTGTATTCCTGCACTGAGCAGGGGGATGGCCTTATAGGCCCCCTTCCAATTTTATGAGATTCTATAAACCATGAAGTTCACTAAGGATGGGATTTTTGGATTTTAAGGACTTCCAGCTACATAATTGCTACCAACATGAATTTTACCCAACTCCGGAGGCAGTGGAAGACAGAAGGGCCTGGCGTGCTCTGGTCCATGGGGTCACAAAGAGTCGGACACGACTAAACGACTAAACATCACACATCACATATATATAAAACTAATTTCTGATGAAAAAAGTGACACAAGAAGTAGCAAGAAATTAGAATTAGAAACTGGCTTTGAGCACATGTCGAAAATTAAATACTTAGGAGTATACATCTCAAAAAAACAAGTAACTTGATGAAAGACAATTATCTCCCAATACTCAAAGAAATACAGGGAAATTTGTAAAACTGGGGCAAACTGCAATTTTCAATGATGAGTAGAATTGCAACGATAAAGATGAACATCTTGCGCAAACTTCTGTTCCTGTTACAAAATCCTGACTAAACAACAACAAGCTACATAATTTGGTGAAAACACACACACCTGGGGCCATGTTTTGGGATTGGGAGCCCTCAAACCAGCAGGAGGTAAAGCGACCTCCTCACTTCCATGCTGTTCCCAGGCCATTTCTTTGAACCACTCCAGTAGTGCCACGTTGCCCTGGGAGAGGTTGCAACTAGCAAAGGTGTCTCCACGGAAGCAGCCTCTGTTGGAACTTGTTTCCTCACAAACTTTCATGAGCGGTAGTGAATCCTCACACCTCCCATGGTGCAGCAGGGTGCTTTGATAATGGCTTGAAGCAGCGATGCAGGAAGAGCATGGGTTCCTGCTGAATTATGGGGCCAGAAGTCATGGAATTCTCAAAAATCCCACTTCTAATTTTTATACCCTTGCTCAGCCATGAGAATTTAGTGAGGAGCAGTGATGATAAACCAGTGGTTCTTAACCTTTTTGAAAGAAACGCCCCCTTGAGCCATTGAGGAATTTATCATCGCCCCTCTCCCTGAGGCTATTTATTTATTTATTTGTTTATTTGTTTATTTGTTTATTTGTTTATTTATTTATTTATTTATTTATTTATTTATTTATTTATTTATTTATTTATTTAAGACACTTAAATCCAATAACCCCTGAAAACAAAATTCAATTCCAAGAAAAAAAAGGAACATTTAATGATTTAGTTGCAAACAAATTTTAAGACGCAAAAAGAAATATAAAAAGGGCATAAAAACAAACCACAATGCAGGAACTAAAAATTTCAAGACAAAAACTCTGAAACTAAATTAAGATTGGAGGAAAATATATATTCATGCACACTGTAAAAAGGCTGCAGCCATCTTCACAGGTTTGGCTTGCTCCAGTGCCCCCCTACCGCCCCCTTCTGCTCCAGCACCCTCACACCGCCCCTTTTCATTCTACCGCCCCCCTGAAAAATGAAATCGCCCCCTGGGGGGCATTATCGCCCACGTTAAGAACCACTGTGATAAACCATGCCTTGAAAACCACCACACATAGAAATGAAAATCCCATTAGGGTTGGCATATGATTCAACAGCACGTAACACGAGAAACAGCGAACTGTGGTTTAAGGATCTGAAGGAGATTGTGGTGGGATCACGGGCTCAGTTCATTCACAATTCCACGAGCCCCCTTTCTTTGTGTAAATTCCCTCCATCCTTCACTACCCTGATTCTACATTAGTCCAGGCTATTAAGCTCTGCTTATGGAGGCTACCAACGCTCCGTGTGGCGCTCCACTGTGAATGCTTTCTCCTCACACTCACCAACATTATGGATTTCCTCTAAAACATCTATTTCTTATTATTTAGGCAGAACAAACAGAACTAGTGCATGTGCTTTATATGTATCATCAATATCACTGAGAGGAAAGATTCAACTCCCTAAGCACCACAAAGACGCAGTCTCAGCTGGTCATCACATCTCCCAAAAATAACTCAGGGCATAGAGGTTTGTCCTATAAATCATGGCACAATCTATTCTGTTCTCAAACATTCTCTTTGAGATAATACAATTGTACTATTTTGGTCATGTGGAACTGGAGAAAGAATTTAGATTAAGGCCCTTTGCTAGTTTTTTGCACAATAACTGCAATTTGTTCAGACTACGAAGACAGAAAGGCCTTCAGCTGTGACACCAATAACAATCTACCCCCATCGCCCAAAGCACCTGTTCTTCACTCAGTTTTAAAAGTCGCGCTTGGTACAGTTCTTTTTTTGTGTGTGACCTACAGTCAACAGGGGCTTAGGGGGCCGTGCTGGGTACAGGATTCTGGGAGCTGCAATCCAAAAAAAGGGGCCGGTTTGGAAGTCGTTTATTTTATTTATCTATTAATTTAAAATATTTTTACCCCGCTTTTCTCCTTGAAAAGGACCCAAGGCTGCTTACAACGGTGAAAGACAATATTTAAAGTTGAAAACAGTGAGTATGTACAGCTGTGGTTAACATCATTTTTAAAACCCAACTAAAAACATGGTTATTTATCCAGGCCTTCCCTCCAGCCAATTCTTGATTTCTCTGTTACTTTTCCTTCTTTATTTTACTGCTGTTGCTGTTTGATTATTATGTATTTGTCTATGTTTTTATTATCTGATTTTATATTGGAAGCCGCCTAGAGTGGTCCGGTGGGCCAGATAGGCGGGATATAAATAAATAAATAAATAAATAAATAAATAAATAAATAAATAAATAAATAAATAAATAAATAAATAAATAAATAAAGAAAGAAAGAAAGAAAGAAAGAAAGAAAGAAAGAAATAAATAAATAAATAAATAAAAGACATTATTTTAAGCTAAGAAACATGAGTCGAGGCATCTTACTCCATTAAAAGACAGTATTAAAGCTAAGAACAATAAGTAGACATTTAAAAAAAAACCAGTGCCACTCTGAGAAATGGAAAACACAAAAATGGAAAACACTAGTAGTGAAAGATATCGGGGATGAAGGCTCTGTTGTGTTAAAGCAGCATGAAAATTCAGTATTTCTGTTTCTGTTATAAGGAATTCTGCTTCTCGCAACCAAGAAAATATTCATGCAACATCCTAACTGTTGGGACATAATTTTTAAGCACTGATTCTACTGTTCATGTTATACCGGGATAAGGGTAGAGCTTGAGGAAAATTACTTTTTTAAAAAAAAACTATACCACTCAGAATTCCCTTCAGCCAGCACAGATGGGATTCTGAAAGTTTTAGTCCAAGAAATAACTTTTCAAAGCTCTGGGTAATCCGACTGGGCTTTGCAGAGTTAAGGTAGCACAGTGGTAGAAGCAAATGGTCTGTCTTAGCACAGGTCAGCAGAGGGAGCTCAGCCCTTTGCTTAGCAGTGCTTGACTTTCCCGTAACTTCTGCACAAAGACCAAGGAGCATTACAGATCCTAGATCATAATATGTATGGTGAGCCAGTGGGATTAATGAGGCCAAATGCAGAGCACATCTCATGCGCTTCCAGAGCACATCTCATGCACCCATTCATAGCGCATCTCTTTGTGGCCACTGGAAAGAAGATTTCTTCCAGTTCAGCACCAGCTAATGGTTTCCAGAACAGGAATCTTAAAATACAGTACTCTTATGGGCAAGCAGCATCTGACTGTAATAAAACACGCACATAGGCTATGTAGCTCTGATTAGACAAACTCTCTCCACAGGCCCTGTGATTCACAGACCTTTTTCAGCTTCAAGGGAGTCTCCTCAAGCGGAGACACCATAAAAGTAGACTTTCTCAAAAAGTGCCCGAAGCACGGGTTTTTTATCACTCCATTTGTTTCTAATGGGGCAGGATTATATAATTCCAATTATTTGGGCTCCTGCCTGATGACAGAAATCTTAGTCAAAAGATCATACAAGTTACAACAGGTACACGGATTAAGCCGTGTGTTATATTTATGCTTTAATGCCGACAACCCAATGGACTGACAAAGAAGATATAACCATAATAACTGTAGTGACATGCTTATTTATTGCATTTAAATTCTACCTTTCGTCCACATAGCTTGTGGTAGGGTCCTCCTCATTTTTTTTTAACCTCACCACAATCCTGGGAGTGGGTCTTTTCTGCTATGCACTGTTACATCATTTTCAACATGATGGTGATCTGAATAGTGTTTTGAAGGTTGAGATACTCAAGGAACTGTTTACCATTGCCACACACACATACCTGTACTGAGGTTCCAAAGCTCACCAGGGATTTGAACCCAGGTCAGCTGACCCCCCCCCCCCCGGCCTTGTCTGACACTCCATGCATTACACTACACTGGCTTCCATGAAGGAGCTCAGGATACTTATCCAAAGTTAAGACCATCAGCTTCATTGCTGAGTGGAGATTTAAAGCCCAGTTTCCTAGTTCAGAATTCTCATCGCTGCACCATGCTGGCCCTCCCTTATTCTTCCCATTTAACCCTGCTTCTTTTTCTTCTAGGTACCTGGTGTGGTGTAGAGGGCTGAGTAACAGATTAGGGGTCAGGAGACCTGAGAGCTCATAAAAGGTAAAGGTTCCCCTTGACAATTTGTCCAGTCGTGTCTGACTCTAGGGGGCGGTGCTCACCTCCGTTTCCAAGCCATAGAGCCAGCGTTTGTCCAAAGACGATCTTCTGTGGTCACGTAGCCAGCGCAACTAGACACGGAACACCATTACCTTCCCACCGTGGTGGTACCTATTTATATACACCCATTTTGCATTTTGCATGCTTTCGAACAACTAGGTTGGCGGGAGCTGGGATAAGCAAAGGGAGCTCACTCCGTCGGATGGATTCAATCTTACGACTGCAGGTCTTCTGACCTTGCAGCACAGAGGCTTCTGCAGTTTAACCCACAGCACCACCATGTCCTCATACAGAGATGCAACAATCCGATCTCCACTGCCTTTCTACACAAAATTACAAAAGTCTTCTTTTTCAGCAATCACCCAGATTAACTTTGTTTTGTTCCATGGCAAGACCATACTTACTTACTTACTTACTTACTTACTTACTTACTTACTTACTTACTTACTTACTTACTTACTTACTTACTTACTTACTTACTTACTATCCATCCATCCATCCGTCCGTCTGTCCGTCCCTCCCTCCCTCCGCCTGCCTACCTGCCTGCCTGCCTGCCTACCTACCTACCTATAAATACTTATTTAAAATGATTTTTACCCCACCTTTCTTCTCAAAAGGACCTGAGGTGGCTTACATCATGAAAAACACAATATTAAAAGCTTTAGATGTACAAATATTATTATTACTTAATTTTTAAAATATTATTCAAATATTTAAAAAGAACTAATAACATTACATTTAAAAAGTCTGATAAAGCATTGCTAAGGCAGATTTAGAAGTCACAAAATACAAACCATCCCAGACAGTCATTCACTAAGGATAAGCCTACCTGATGCTTTTTTAATTTTAAAAAAATAAATAAAACTTTTATGGTTAAAGTTTTGAGGACTATTCCAGCACACTGAGCTCTGTGAAAACAGTTTACAGCTATTTAAGCAACATAAACAAAGGAGGATTTTCTTCCAGCTGAAAGCCACCGCTCCCTGTAACTGAGAAGGGTCATTTGGTGAGGAGGCTCGTTCTTGACAGGGTTCAGCTGTCACAAAGGGACCATCTCTGTCTTCTCGCTGTATCCGCCCATCGTTTTTGGGCCTGCATTTCGGCTGACACAGACGGTCCACTCTGGGCACCCGTCCTAGCCCCTCTTTCCTGTTTGTTGATTTCTTTGAGATGGACACTCTTTTTCTGTAAATTTGAGGAGGGTAACCTTTCGGTGTGGAAAAGGAGGCCCTTTGTGTGTGGGAGTGGCAAGGGAGACCACTGTTGAATCCGCCCACGTAGCAGAGGCATGAACACAGAGCGTTTGCAAGCGATCTCTCTTTGCATTAATTGTTCACGGGTAACTCAGCTGGCACAACTCCCTGGCCTGCTGCTGGGCTTATAAATAGGCTGAAGGGCAAACAAACAAATTACTAGGAACGAAGAAGCACTTCTCCCTTCTCTTTCCAAGCCTGTAGAGAGACTCATCAGAGGCTCAAGAAGCCAAACCCAACGCAGCATAAAAATAACCTCACAAGGAGCAGGGGGAGATGCTTTAAAGGCTACAGAATTCTTAGCTGCTACGAACTCCGGGGGGGGGGGGATAATTTTTTATCTCAAGAATAAGCATTCATTTTAATTCATGCCACGCATGAACCGTTACTCTAGGCCTATTTCTGGACTACGACCAACACAGTCCTTTACCACTAGCCACGATGTATGTAGCTTTTAGGAACCAGAAGCCCAAACCCCTAGAAAGACAGTCCCTCACACTGTGTCAGGCTTTGCAAAGTGATGAACAAGCAAAAAGCTATGGAATGTGTTACCAAAGGAGAGGGCGATCCTAAAATGACAATATTAAGAGCAGCTGGTAGTTGACAAGCTAGGCTTTTAAAAGAAATTAGATTAAAAGCACGCTGTGATGGGTAAGCAGCAGTTTGCTTTACAGTGGTGGGTGGGTTCCTGAGGCACAATCCAGCGGCGCATCTGTTCACCCAAGGACCTCCTTCCCTCCATTTCCTCCTTTCAACTCATTGACTTACTAGAGGGAAAAACTCAATGAATTTGCTAACATGGAATTCCCAGAGTGTGGGAATGCTTGGACTACAGTTCCCAGCATCCTCTGCTAGTAGTTCTTCTGAGTTATGAGCAAGTGATGAGTTAAACACCCCCCCCAAAAAAAATAGTATGACATACCAGGTGCCGGGAAAGGGTTATAGCCTCCATGCTCAACTTGCATCGAGGTGGCTTCTGTGAGAAAACAGATGCTGGATGAAATGATTTTAATCCATGATCCACCTAGGGGCCAACTTTTATGGGTTCTCAGGCTCTTGACCTAGTAGCCCATTCTGCCAACAAGTGGCTAGGATCTAAGGAAGTCAAGAGAAAGACATGGCCAGTTGACATTTTTTGTGTGAGGTATCACAAATACCCATATTTTTCCATGTATAAGTCTATACTTTTCTCTAAAATCTTTAGACTAAAAATTGAGGGTCATCTTATACACGGAAGTAAGCTGAGAAGAGAACAAAAACAAGTGGAGGGGGAAAAAACAGGGATCAAAGCGATCCTGCAACACTTTGATCCCTTTCCCCCTACACCTGCTAAGCCCCACTTAGATTTCTTAATTTTGGATTAGAAAAGTGGGGGTGTCTTATACATGGGGGCATCTTATACGCGGAAAAATACGGTATACTGTCTGTCTCTCTTTGTCACCTCATATCAAGAAAGCAGTCCATATTCTTCAAAAATGTGTAAGTTGGATAATGAGCTGGACCAGAATGAGCAAATTAAAATTAAACTGGCAGGATGGTGGTGCTTCTGGTCAGTAGGAAGAGGGCCTGGGAGGTGGATGGAGGTCATGCTGGACTGGAAAGGGGTTTGTTCGTCCTACAAGATTGAGTTTGTAGCCTAGGAGTCTCCTTGATTTTGCAGTGAGAACCAGAAACCCAGAGCTATTTTGGACTAAGCAACCTATCACACGAGTTGTATCCATTCCATCAGAGATGAATACAATGCATTTGTGTTCATGATATCTGTGAGTTTACAGAAAACATGTTAATAATATATCATTTTTAATTAGATTAATTTTTTTTCCAAACAAAGCTTTAAAATATAGGAAAATGTCCTCAGAATCTCAAATATGATGCTTCCCAATGCCATATACAAAAACAATGAATAAATATTACACGCCAAACCTCACATGAATGCTGACATTAAAATGTTTTCAAAAGACTTTATGCTCCATCACCAAAGGGAGCATCATTCCTTATGTATTCCTCTTCGAGGTGAACCCAGTTTCTATAATTGCTTGCTTTAGGAAGGGCATGAAAACGTATATTCTCAATTTATCCCTTTATACCTCTTTAATTATGATGGTTGTGACATTTCCATTGCTTTCGACTGTCTCAGATTCGGTGGGCCAACTGTCCTGCACACTATTTTACACAATGTAACATAAAATAAAGTTTCTAATTAGCCATGCTACTAGGGAAAGGGGAGACTGTTTCCTCTGAAGAGGTTCCAATCGCCAAGATGAAATAAATTTTAAGCATCTGGATTCACGTATTCCTGGCTTTGGCCATTTAATAAGAACTCCATGTAATTTTGGCCAGTTTCCAAGCAAACTGAACCACTTCCTTGAAGATCCATTTTCTGCATCTCTAAAAAAATGATCCATTTAGCATGTGTGGAATTTACTCATAATTGCAATTTGCTATTTTCTTCTTTCTGTCCAATACATGGGGAGTGTTATGAGAGTATTTGCTTTTTCTTTCAGGGATGAAATAGCCCATCAGCTCATATCTGGATGCCCTCCAAAAGCCCATTCCCGCCCCAACCACATATAAACTGAGTCCTTCCCAAGCACAGAGCATCAGTAAAAGCTATTTCAGACAGACTGCAAATGCCAGCAAATGCAATCATCTAACATAAAAGGATCATGAGAGTGACTCTTTTTCATTACCAGCAACTCTGAAACATCATGATCCTCTAGGAGATGCCCAGGTGGTACCTTAATAATTTAATACTTAGCATCTCTCAAAGAAACGACCAATATGATGGAAGAGACTCTGTTGCTCCTTTCTCTCTTGGTTTTTTATTTTTTACAGATTTTCTGTACCTTGGTTCGATCATCAATCCAAACCGCCAAGAAATCAGAAGCTGACTGAGATTTGGAAGGACCGCTGTGGGGAATTAAGCACAAACATCAAACATAAGGATGTGTCACTGGAGACCAAAGTGAAGACCATCTACGACGGTATTCCCAAATGCTACGTACAGATGGGAAGCGGCACAATGAAGAAAGCCGACAGGAAAAATAATTGACTCATTTGACATGCGGCGTTGGAAGAGTGTTGCATGGACACCATGAACCATCAGAAAGAGAGAGAGAGAGAGAGAGAGAGAGAGAAAATGTGCTCCAGATCAAATCATGTCTGAACTCTCTCTAGAAACAAAAATGATTGAACTGAGGATTTCATGAGAACACAAGACACATTACTAAATACAGTAATAGTGGAAGACAATGGGGAAAGAAGAAGACCATATAAGAGATGCTTTGACTGAAAAAAGGAAGCCATTGGCCTAGAGGTTATAAACCATGTTCCACCCCACTAGGTGGGGATCTGCCCCTCACGTGTTTGACACCACCATCACACCAAAACAGCTAGAAATGATTGCCATGGGTGTGCCAAGCAGCAGAAACGCTGCGTGGAGGGGGGAACAGGAGCCACATGCACAAACGCACATCTTAGAGCAATGGTCCCCAACCATGGGCCTCCAGATGTTCTTGGACTACAACTCCCAGCAGCCTTCACCACCACCTCTGCTAGCCAGGATTTCTGGGAATTGAAGTCCAAGAACATCTGGAGGGTCAAGGTTGGGGACCACTGCCTTAGACGGAACCTTGGTTATAAGAGATGGAATTTTTGGAGGCCACTAACTCATGACACTGCCATAAATTGGAGACAACTTGACATCAATTGGAAACAGCGTCTCTCTTGCAGCATGTGAAACTGCCCCAACCTGTTGCTTGCGGAGCTGGTACACTTAAAAATTTCCTGGACAGATGAGAACTGTGTAATCTCACACATGTTTACTCAGGAATCAATGCCTGTGTCTCAAATGAGGCTTTGTTACTGCTATCTGCCCGCCCTCAAGTCACTTCCTACTTATGGTAACCTATATCTCCAAAGTTCCTGTCATTAACAGCCCTACTGAGGTCTTGCAAACGAAAGGCAGTGGCGTCCTTTAGTCAGCCAATCCATCTCATATTCAGTCTTCCTCTTTTCCTATTGTCTTCCATTTTTTCCTCGCACTATTGTCTTTTCCAATGTGTTGTGTCTTCTAATGATATGCCCAATGTATGACAGCTTCCCTTTTGTCATTTTAACTTCTAAGAAGAATTCTTGATTGGACTCTTCAAGTGGGGCTTATGCCAGTTGAATGGGGTAAGTTTGCAGTCTATGTATTTAGAAGAGAAAAACGCACAAGAATGGGCCAGATGGATAAACAGATATTTTCAGCACTACAGCTATTTATGCAAGAACCCAAGCTTTGTTTGCATATAACAGGGGAAACTCTCAGGCCAGTATCCTGTTCAATATTTACATATCCGATCCAAGCTGACAGTGTGATTTGACGAGAAGCCCTTTGTGTGCAACCAGTATTCTGGCTAAAATGTTGTTGATGGCACACTGAGCTTTTCTTTAGTGCTTATATAACACTTTAAAGTTCTATGAGGCCATTTGCTTGCTTAGATATCTATTGATGAATCTTGCAAACACAATTTCACAAAATGAGTCTTGACTTCTTCACAGTTATATAACCGACCACAATAGCAATTAGAACAACAGAATGCTACAATTTGTGCACCCAAGTCCTCAGCACAGAAGTTGCTTGTACAACTCCAAAGTGTCCCTTGGAATTCAAATTAAAAAAAAAAAATC